>NC_045752.1:22575487-22575642 GCF_008692095.1 Etheostoma spectabile
GGCTCCCATTCTACTTTTAGAGACTTTAGGAATTACAAGTAACTCTGAATTCTGGGAGCGCAGTGCTCTAGTGGGACAGTAAGGTGCTGTGAGCTCTTCTAGATAAGATGGTGCTTGACCATGAAGTGCTTTGTAGGTCAGGAGAAGGATTTTAA
>NC_045752.1:22575652-22586709 GCF_008692095.1 Etheostoma spectabile
GGATTTTACAGGAAGCCAATGCAGAGAAACTAGTACAGGAGAAATATGATCTCTATTCTTAGTTCTTGCCAGTATTCTGGATCAGCTGGAGAGTCTTTATGGGACTTATTTGAGGAAGGAAGTAACAAATGCATGCAGTTCTTCAGCATTGTTTTGAAACAGATTGTGCCTAATTTGGCAATGTTTGTTTTTAAGTTGGTGTTAAAGATATATCCTGAACAAAAATAACTCCTAGATTTCTGACAGTGGTGCTGGAGGCCAGGGCAATACCATCCAGAGTAGCTATATCTTTGGATGATGTGGTTTGGAGGTGTTCAGGGCCCAGCACAATAACTTCAGTTTTGTCTGAGTTTAACCTCAGGAAATTGTAGGTCATCCATGATTTTATATCGTTAGGGCATGATTGAAGTTTAGCTGACTGACTGGTTTCGTCTGGCTTGATGGATAGGTATAATTGGGTGTCATTCGACAGTTGAGGAAGCTACTGTCCGTCAACATAGGCTGCACTAATATTTCACATGAAAAGGTGATGGAAGGGTTTTAATTTGAATAAGTTGTATCCAACAACAGAATTGCAGAGTAGAAATGAAAACTAAATATGACATGACTGTGGCTGAACTGATGGTATACTGATGGTTACATAAGTGTTCATATAAAAAGTAGAAAGAGGCTGTGATCAAAATGTGGAGTTAATGAAGGACGACAGCAGCTTGGCCATCAGAATACTCTACGGAGCTACAGTGAATTGTCAGAGCCGCTCCACTGTCAAGAGACGATGGGAATAACATTAAAACACGGCTGTAAAGAGCTTCCATGACATCCAATGATAAAAAAGACGAAAATAAAGTAATTCACTCATGACTGCAGTGTGACTCAAAGTGATTAAAAGGTTTCTCTCAAATGGATTTAGGTTGGCCTCTCCGAGCAATGTAATACAGTGCTTGGGCTTCAGTGACAGATGCTCCATGATAAAAACAAATTACCAAATTCAAAAGGTGTGTTATTAGTGGGAGATAAGAGCCGGATGAAAATATTCGGAAATGTTTGGAAACAGTTTAACAAGGTTTGTCAGAAATAATTGCTCCAGACAGGTAAGGATTCAACGCATTTTCATGAACGGGTTCGTACATCGTACAAAACCGTATGCGCAACAAATTGAATGATATCCTACGAAAAAGATACTGGAAAAGTGACTAGAAATAGTGATGAAAAGGTTCAAAAACTTTTTGCTCAAGAAATAATAGTCACATTTTTGATGAAAACCTTGTATCTCTGTGAATTCTAGATAACAGGTTTTCAGGGACAGATGTCATCAAGATGAAAACAGTCACTGTCATAAAGGACATACATGCAGAACGTGAATCTGATACATAGTTTTGGTTTTGATAAAACATGTATGTGCAGGATGGTAAAATAATAATACAGAGAAACAAAGACAGGCAGGAAATATGACAGAATACATTTGAGGATGGGAGTGCATGTCTTTTGATCTCTTTGATTATGTCAGATCATTGTCACATTTTCTTCTTCTTTGCGGCTGTAATACTTTTAATTACAGAGCACTCAGCATTATTTTTTATTAACTATTTTGCATATTTCTCTTCTGTTTTTTTTTCAATCCTTGGGTTGGAAATATGCAATTTTGTTTTGAGTATATTTCTTGGTTTTAGCTCCACTTTCTGTCAAGCTTGATAGAAAATGTGCCCTTATTTTCCCCTTTTTTTTAGCTCAACTTCTTGGCGGAGTAAACGGCTTTTCAGGTGTAATTTATTACATTCAGTGTGCCACCAAAATGGATTAATGTTTTGTACACATCACATCCTCTGCTATGTGACATACAAACTCATATGCTTACACACAAATATTAGCACACACGTAAAAGTGCAAGATCACATGTGTGCACGCGAGGCTATCCCAATTCTCCTTTCGATCGAGGGGTAGGGCTAGATACCCCTTAAAACCAAGCAAAGTCCTGAGCTTACTTGAAGCCGAGGGGTACCCAGAATACACTGTGCAACTGGCAACCATGGCGGCCAGATCAACCAGAGTGTCCCATAAATGTAAGGATTTTTTAGGATTTTTTACTTTCCATGAGATGATCTCTCGATGCAAATCAAACCAGCTATTCAGCTAAGTGAAATAAAAACCATGCCAATCTCTAGGTATGAAGGGTATGTGATGATATGGGGTTAGTTTAATTCCAAAGGCCAATGGAACTTTATCAGGATGCAAAGTATCCTGATCCATAAAATAACTGGCCTTTAATAATAAAAATATGCCTGCCTCAATGGGAATTTAACATGGGGGTCCCGCATTTCTCTGCTTTGAATAGAGTCCATGCATGTCTACAGTTTTAACTAAACTCCATTAGCAGCAAATCTCGTTTGATATCAGTGCATAACTCTACTTGCTTTGGAGACATCGATATTTACTTTACATACAGTACACTGTCCTGTATCACACAGGGACGCCTGAGGACCAAGCAGCTGATCCACTTTGGGGCTCAAAAGAGCAGAAGTTTCTTAAATCAAAATATGCTGCAAAGCACATGTGGGAGTGAGACAAGTGTTCATTTTGTAGCCATTCATTATTGTATTGGTACTGTATTATTGTAATCATTTGTAACTAATTCCTATTCTAGCACCTGGACATTGTTGTTGGTTATGATACAAGACACTAATGAAATAAATGGGGGGGGGGGGTACTGGCCAACAGGCATTAGACTGGTCTGGAATATCAGAATAGCTGTAGTTTATTTGTTTGTTTGTGATCTTGTGTCTTCTTTTAGTTTTACACATTTGAGTGGCTTTGTTATATGTGTGTGACATGTAGCCTGAGTTATGGTTCTACTAGTAGATAATGGTTCTGTATTATAATACATTTTGTATAATGTTTTTACCTGATATGTTTACTTTATTGGGCAATAAAGACATGATATACAACACACCATGAAGTGCGTATAAAAATATGTATTGCAAACAGACCTAAGTACTACACAGATTAGAACATCTGCATCTGCACCACCAAAGTGAACATAAAAGAACTATAAAATATATAAATGCATATCATACTCATGTCAAAACCCATGTAAGCGACATACACAGCATTTTGGAAGTTTGTTTAACCAAGTGGTGTCTCATTTCATATGGGTATGTTTTCACCCCTAGCCCTTACCATTCAACTTCAAGGGACAAGGGCTAGGGGAAGGGGTACACACACACACACACACACACACACAACAAACACACACCCCACACACACACACACACACACACACACAACACACACACACACACACACACACACACACACACACACACACACAAACAAAAAGACACCATCCATTAGAGGCAGACAGGTGACAGCAGGCAGTGGTGGCATACTGTGACAAAAATGACACCTTCTTTAATCACGGAGGACACACACACACACACACACTGTGATAAAACAGGACAAAACAAAAAAGCATCAGAATAGGAGGGGGAAGGGTCAAGAAGGGCAGAGGAGAAGACAACATATTACAGTGACTTAGAAGAGGTGTGAGGGGATGTACTTCTTCAGCAGGGCAGATAGGCGACAAATGAAAAGACAAGGGACAAAACAAAAGAGGACAAGGGAATTTCCTGCTGGAGAAGGCAGGGTGAGAAAAGAGAAGACAAGTGGATGCAGGGTGGGGAAGAAGACGGCTGTATGATTCACCTCTTCCCCAATGAAATGTACCAGATGTTCAGCTGTCAGGTGTTATGAACCTGTCTGCTCCCACTGTGTCCACTGTCATCTGCTGCTAGTCAAAATGACACCCGAAGGCTCACGACTTTTCTCCTGTCTCTTCTTTACCTTTTTTTCCATTTCTTTTTAGGTTTTCAACATTATTTTCTCCTCTATTCACCTCAGTTCTTTCTTTCCTCCTTTGTTTCATTCTCTTTTTTGCGATGTCTACCAAACCTTCACATGCAATGAAGTGCTCCCTTAAGCACTAACTCAATCCCTTTTTATTGGATCATTAAGTTTTTACCTTCCTACACTTAATGTTACTATCTATTTTAGCACCAGGGACCAGCGAGTAGGGCAAGTGTAGTCATTTACAGGGGTGGGGCTAGAAGGGGGGCATGGGGTGGCAACGGATCCCCCCATCAAGATCCATTGGGCAAGAGTGCTGTCAATCTGACAATTGTGATTTCCATTGGATCAGAGTGCTGTCACTTTGCTGCCTGTTCAGCCTATTGTCCCAGCCCTTGTCACATGACCAAATTGCGTTTCAATGACGACTACATACTAGGACTATATACAGATTTTTAAATGAAAACAACTGAAATTAATAATAAATGCAATGTTTTATTTAGACGAATAACATTGTGTTGTCCCTGTCCCACACACACACACACACACACACATTATTAAAACATGGTTTCCTGTGGGAAAATTTCTGGACAATATAATTCTTTGCAATTGTATTTTTTATTTTTTATTTATGCTATTTATGTAGCTATTATCATTCTATTGTGGGAATTTAGTTTGATACATATTTTATGCAGAATAAGCCTTATGTTTTGATATCACATACCGTACATAATTAAACAATTGTTAAGTCAATATCTTATTTATCTATTGTATAATGTATTCAATTGATCATTTATCATTGTATAGTTTGATAAATTTAGTGGTTAATGTAGTCAAATATCATACGTAGCACACGCCCAAACGTCGGTGGTTAAATCAATGCTCATTGTGTTAACGTGACAGGAACTCTGGATAAGCAACAACTCCTGGCCTTAAAGTTAGCATCTTCGTACCAGGTTTCAGGTTTCATTGAATATGTTGCCATAGTAACAGAGCTTGAACTTTGTTGAATTCGCTCTATGGAGCCAAATCAACTGAAAATAAGTCAGACTAACTGAATTAATTCTGGCACTTTTGGCAAACCTGCTTTATGGAACGGGGCTCATGTGTGTCAGGATTTACTATCACCTGAGTGAAGTGAAGCATTTTTTGCATGTTGCTTATCTCCACAGTGTTAGCTACATGTCATTTGACAGTGTAGATTCCTCGCATGTTACCTATTTTGTAACAGTTTCTCGTTGTGGATTTGAATTGGTGTATCACATTGAATATTTAAACCTGTCTGTGCCTATCCAACCTGTCCAGTTGATGCTGTGCTTGAGAATTGAACTGCTTATTATTGAAAGTGCTATTGCTCTCCAACCTAATGGCTCAGTAGTGAGGCCGTAGCACCGTCTACAAAATAATCAATTTGGGAGGGAGTAAAGTTAACATAGGAGTCCTCTGCCATATCAAGGAACGGCATTGAATTAAATGCTGTTGGAATATCTTCCTTAAATTTAGCTATAGCACTGTCAGTTAGGCATCTAGTGCAGAAGCTTTTATTTACTTTAGTATAGTCGGGTAGTAAGAATACAAAAGTTATTAGAGTATGGTCTGATAATAAAGAATTTTGTGGAAATACTATTAAATCTTCAATTTCGATGCCATACGCCAGCACAATTTCGAGGCTGTGGTTAAAACAGTGAGCGGCCTTATGTACCCTCTTAATAAAAACCAATGGAATCAAATTGAAAACAATACTAAGGCTATTGTTGGCAATGACCAAATGGATATTAAAATCACTTACAATAAGTTCTTTGTCTGATTTAAGGACTACATGTGATAAAAACTCAGAGAATTCAGATAAAAATTCAGAATATATAGACAAAAAAGAGAATTGGCTGTAATGTTTTCCATGCTGGATGTTGAAGATAAAAACAAGGTTTTCAAACGAGTTTAGGATTGATTAACAGGCTGGAGTCAAAGATGGCTGCAACTCCCCCCCCTCGGCTAGAGCCTCAAGTGATATGAGTATTAATATGACTGGGAGGAGAATTTCATTAGACTCTAGATATTCTAGATATGAGATATGAGAGTGAATGCCATCTCTCCTAATTAGACCAGGTTTTCCTCATGATTGCCTGCCAGTTATCTACGTAGCCCACATCATCAGCTGGGCACCACCCACACAACCAGCGGTGGAAGGATGTCATGCATGTCATCGCTGATCAAGTTTGCCACAGAAAACCACTGTCTTTGCATATGCACATACACACTCAACATTCATTTTAGTGATCACCGATTTGCGTAATCGGGTATCATTACCACCCAAGTGAATAATAACCGTACTGTAATTTTTTATCTTAAATAGGATGCCCTCCCACCTCAGGGACGCACTGAACTGCGGTCCCGGGAGCTGCTAACATCATGTTTTTCAGTATGGAGCTCCCAATAACCAGAGTTGTCTGCTCAGCGGGTGTGTCACTGAGTGGGGAGAAACTGTTAGAAACATAAAAAGGTGGTGGTTAGCCACGGGCTCTGGTATAGAGCGACCGGCGCCATATGCACTCCCTGGTTTAGAGCTACGCTTCCGCTTGGACCGTCTCCCACTCGCCAAGCTGCTCAGAAAGCTGTGACTGCAGTTATGTAAACATTGTTTGAGGAAAATTAAATTTTTGAAAACTTATGATATCCTGTTCTGTACTGCTGCATCCAGTAAGAGCAGGAGAGGAAAGGAGGTCCTCTGGGTTATAGCTGACTCTAATATGTCTGATTTATTCAGAATTATTAAAAGAAATCTGGCAGAGTTGACATGAATTGAAGACACAACTGTGTATTATGTAGCATTTTATCAAACATTCAAATTGATACATGTATATTTAAACATTTTTAGAATTTATAAACACTTTTTCCAGTCTGAAACCGTGACCCCTTGCTGAGTTAATTTGAATGCATTTCATAGTTCAGTGCCCGTATTTTAACAAATTGCAATATATTTATATAAATCTAAAGAAAATTAATGCCATTAGTATACACAGGTCTTTCATATTAAACTTTTAAAGTTTTTTTTTTCCACTTACACCTTTTCTTGATTTTTAATGCAAACTACAACGTTTCAATGTAGGACATGTTTTGTCCTTTATCTCAAGAATCCGTGCTATACGTTCAAAATCTTAGATGTGGGTTGGAGCTATCAAGCTCACAGAAACAATGGACCCACAAATGCACAACCCCCACAGTCAGAGCACAGAACAACTCACGGGCAACATCATCCGCATTGACAGGCAGTAAGGGGAAGTCTAAAAACACGCAATGGTCCGAAACAAAGGAAATCAGGAATACAGGGGACAAAGTTAACTGGGAATAAATGCTCAAAAGAAGAAGCAAAGAAAGCAGAGGAAATAACACTGAGGTAAGGTACAAGTGAGTTTACATCCCAGAGGACAGGGGAGACAACGGACCCAGGTGCAACACATTGGGGTGGGGAAGAACAAGTTTTCCTTATGATTGTAGTACTGATGATTGTACTTCAATACGTGCTTCTCACCATTAACTACAATTCCATTTGAACCACTGCTCCGAAGGTTTCTTTTGGTACGGGAAAATCATTTGACATAGGACGTCTGAAGCAGCGCTACCATCACACGGAGACTAGTCAGGTGCTGCCACTGCAACTGGCACCGCCTCGTTTTGAGTCTGAATTGTAGTGCATTCAAAGCATGAAAAAAGTTGCATTTGGTTTGTAGCGGCCTCTACAGTGACAATCATTAGTTTGTTCATATTGATATATTTTCATTAATATGGAAGCTACAGTGAAGCTACAGTGAAGGTACAGCCGGGGCGGGTGTGGCTCAGTGGTAGAGCAGTTGCCTGCCAATCGGAAGGTTGGTGGTTTGATCCCCGCCCCTGCAGTCATTGTCGAAGTGTCCTTGGGCAAGACACTGAACCCCGAGTTGCCCCCGGTGCTGCGCATCGGAGTGTGAATGTGTGTGAGTGTTTATCTGATGAGCAGGTGGCACCTTGTAATGGTGAATGTTTCCTGTAGATGTAAAAGCACTTTGAGTAGTTGTTAAGACTGGAAAAACGCTATATAAATACAGCACATTTACATTTACAGCGGGGCATGACAAAAATGTGTACCCTCACCTTTTTATATTAGCTAAACATAAACTTCTCTAAATGGGAAGAGGTTGTAAGCAAAAAAAGAAACCGGCTCCGTCCAAAAAGTGTGGAAAAAATAATTTTCCTCAATAAAAATCGTTGAGTGTTCCCTATCCCACATACCCCCTGGCCATACTTACACGAGCACACCACATCCTGTTTCCCAATACCAATACACAAATTCATCAATCTTTATTTTAAAAAGAATGATATCCCATTGTTAGTATACGTGTGTGTCACTAGTCTGAAAGCCTCATGTCCACTATCTTGTTAATTGATCATTTAGATGCAGCCTTGGCACTTCACCAGGTGAGGTTGCTGTTACTGAAGCTTCCAGTAATGAACCATTTTCAAAACAATTGATGACAAGTGATTCAGTGAGTCATCAAAGCTTAATTTGGCCATCCCTAGCGCGAAGGCAGACAAAGACCGGGAAATAAACAGACCTGAAATGAAATAAGACGGTGAGTAACAAAATAATACAGAAAATGAAAAACCAAACAAGAAATATGAAATAAACTAAAAACATAAACTTGACATGGTAGCAGGACGTGACAAGAGCAGCTTGAACTGCTATCTCAATGTTATCTTAGAGACTAGTAGCTAGAGAACAGGTGAAGAAACTTCTAGCTTATAGGTAGAGGTGCTTCTTCTACTGTCTTTCCATACTGTCCATTAGCTAATGCTAAATTACGTTCATTCAAGTCAGTGCTTGATATTCCAACCACCTGTTACAGAGACTTGAACATGTTATTGGCATTAAAGGAACCAAACTGGATGAGTCATATTTATCACCAATTTATTGGACCAATTTATTGGATTTATTGGACCAATTCTATTCACTTTATACAGGCTTCCTCTACATATTATTATTAGGAAACATTATTGATTTAAGAAATATTATTAGGAAACATTATTTATTTACGCAACATTATTAGGAAACATTATTCATTTTCACTATTATGCGGATGATACCCAATTATCCCCTATCAATCAAGCCAGGTGAAACCAGTCAATTAGTTTAAACTTAACATAACATCCTAGATGACCTACAATTACTATGTTAAACTCAAACAAAATGAAAGTTATTGTGCTAGGCCCTAAACAACTCTGAACCTTATTATCTAAAGACATAGCTACTCTGGACACCTCTAGCCTATAGCACTACTGTCAGAAATGTTATCTCTTAAAATTCAGGATTAAATTTAAAATCGTTCTTTTGACCTATGAAGCTCTCAATGGTATGGTAACATCATATTTTAAAGAGCTCATAATACCCTATTGCCCTACTAAAGCACTGAACTCCCAGAATGCAGAGTTATGTGAGGTTTTCAGAGTCTCCAAAAGTAGAACTGGAGCCTTTAGCCAGTAGGCTTCTCTCCTGTGGAACCAGCTCCCAGTCTGGGTTTGGGTGGCAGACGCCGTCCTCACATTTAAGAGTAAGCTTAAAAACTGTCCTTATAGTAGGTAGTAGGCATAGTTTCATAGTAGTTCTACCAACCCTTTGTAGGCTGGCTCATTTGCCTTGGACCAGCTCTTAGTTATGCTGCTATAGTTTTAGACTGCCGGGGGACTTTGACACACTAAGCTCCTCTCTCGGTCTATCTGTGTTCCAGTCTGGAATTGTTGGGTCTTTGTAAATTATAGTGTCCTGAGATAATGCCTGTTATGATTTGACACATAAGTGCCTGCACAACTTCTCAGAATAAAACTGAAGCTTTAACAGTGTAGAAAGCATCAACAGTCTCGGCTGACCCTTGAGTATTTGGGAAGCTGACTCATATAATGGATTCCTGATACTATTTTAGGAACTTTCTGAAGCAGAAAATCCGACACAGTACAGCCACATGATGCAGAAAATCTGACAAGCATGCCCACATCTTGTGACAACTGGCCAGGTGTGCAGGTGAGAAAGTCTGAACTTCTCTCTCAAGCTACTTTTTCATTCTTGACTCAACAGTTTGTGGCATTTCTTTTGTACTACCAATAATGTGCACCATTGTACCAATTAGTACCATGTTGGGTCTCATCCAGCTCTCCATAACGGCAATCTTCTCACCCTGTCTTTGTGATGCAGGTACATCAACTCTTTTACGACATAGGTTTAAACTCTTTTGCCTTTAGATGTGGGCAGAAAACCCTTTGTGTAAGAGTTTAAACCATAAGCACTGGAAGTTCAGTTAGTTGCACTTGTTTTCAAAAGGTTCCAATTGGAGGCCAACAACTACAGCAATTACATTGGGTATCAAACCCACCACATTCTCTGTAAGACTTATTTTGGTTTTGACTGTACTGTACTAGCTTCCTTTCTACATATCTGCCAAATTAGGGAGTCTTGCCCTTTTTGATTTTTTTGTCAATTCTTGTGCTGTTTTTTTCAACTCCTCTTTTTGTACTGAATAAGATAACTCACTTTTCTTCCTTTCCTCTCTTACTGTCTGTTTTATGAGATTGGTTCTTTTTTTGCCTCTCTGCTCCAAAGCATTTTTTGTTACCTTTTTTTATACAATACAATGTATCAAATTGTATTGTCAAGTTTGTAGTCACTCTAAATACAAATACTAATGATTACATTTTCTATATTGTGTGCAATCACAGAACCAAAGCTTATGTGTCTGAAAGAAACATGTGCATGTGACATTTCTCAAAAGATGTTATGGACAGATTTTTATTTTTATTTTTTTACAACAAGATCAAAATCCAATCTGTGATTCTGGAAAGCGTGTTTTTGTGTTTTATACTTGTGTTGGAGAGACCAGTCTTCTGTCAAAATAGGAGGGCAGGTTGTTGTCGCCTTCTCTTTTCTTCTGCCCTCTGTCATCTGGTGTATATATGAACCACAGCAACCTGTTCTCACCTCTGCCCCCCCCCTACACTTCCTTTCTCACCTGGTGGGACGATGAGAGCAACCTGTCTTCACTTTGCCACTTTCCAACAACCTTTACTTCATTTCCTGTCCTTCTGTCTTGAGGCATCTCTTCTCACTTCCTTCTGTTTTCCTTCCCTGCCCCTTGCTCTCTCGTTAGTCTTCTACACGCCACACACACACACACACACACACACACACACACACA
>NC_045752.1:22586719-22587944 GCF_008692095.1 Etheostoma spectabile
CACACACACACACACACACACACACACACACACAACACACTTTAAACACACCCCTTTAATCTAACTTTAGGACCCTTCACACCTAACTTAATGAAGTAAAAATGAGTGATAGGGTATCCCATGTACTATGCACTACTATAGACTTAACTAAATGGTAAATTTGTGTTCAACCCAAGCTTAACACATTTTTAAAATAGAATACTTCAATATCAATATTACCAAAAGAAAATCAACTGCATTGCACAGATGTACCGGTACTCCTAAACAGACGATGACAAAAGATAACAAACTCCTTTGCTGATAATGATACTGCAGTTTTGTCAAATGACATATAACTTATGGTAAAATTAAAAATATAATATTGTAATATGGTATTAAATGAGATGGGGCAGCATTACAATAATATACAGTATAGCACAGCAGTATAGCATACAATAATCTACAAATAAAATGTGTAAGTATGAGTATTTTATATCATATTTGTAATATAATAATTTCACATTAACAATGTTAAATAGTATGTGGTATAAAATATAATATAAATAATATATACTATTATTAATATAAATTATATTTAATCTATTCATTTAATATAAAATATGGTAAATAATAAAATAGTAAATAAAACAGTGACAAGTAATATTACAAGTTACTGTAATAATACTATAGTATAAATAGGTCCAGGGTGCTTTCTAGTAAAGAGAGAGATATGGTAGTACAACATACAGTACAGCAGTATGGCATATTATTATTAATAGTCTATAAATACAATAAGGTGAAGTATGATTATATTACAGGAGCAACAAAGAAAAAGGTAATAATAAATTAAAATAGTTTTGTTGTAAAGCTGTATAATAGTAGTATAATATTTTAACAATGAACATAAATCAGTACGTTAATCAAATAGTGAGTTGTGTAGGAAATATATTTTGAGTCATGGCTGACCTCGGCTCTCTGCTCTTCCTGACTGGGAGAATGCCATCTGGCCCGATAAGGTCAATCTAAATGGACTGTTCTAATATAGCGCCTTTCTAGTCTTAACGAGTACTGAAAGCACTTTTACATCTTACAGGAACCATTCACCATCACACACATTCATACACTGTGGCCGACGCTGCCGTACAAGGGGCCTGTACATGCTCAACAGATACACACTCACACACATTTACACTCCAATGGTGCAGCATCGGGGGTAACTCGGGGTTCAATGTCTTGCCCAAGGACA
>NC_045752.1:22587954-22597878 GCF_008692095.1 Etheostoma spectabile
GGACTGCAGGGCCAGGGATTGAACCACCAACGTACCACTGATCCACAGTGGCCCCGTGTAAAAGGGATTACCAGAACACGGGGGAAATGATTTGAGCTTAGTAAAAGACTCTTAGATCAGGAGGATCAGAGAGCCAAGGTCAGCTGTGTTTTAATAAGTAAAAAGGTAAGGTGCAGGTCATGAGGTGAACTCGACTCCACCGCTCCTGGGTTGGCAGAAGATAAAGAACAAAACTGTCTTCATGAGCCCAGGAGTGGGGAAGCCAAGTATTTTGCTAGGGTCTTTGAGTTTGCCGGCATCAGATGAAATCGCTGTCTATTGCCCAGGGAGGGGTAGACTTGGTATCTGATCTTTGTGCCAATGTAATTGTAATACTTGCAATATTATTTCACTAAAGCTTTGATATAACTTATCTAACTGCAGTTGAGGTGGTTCGGGCATCTAGTAAAGATGCCTCCTGGGCGCCTCCCTAGGGAGGTGTTCCAGGCACGTCCAACTGGGAGGAGACCTCGGGGAAGACCCAGGACTAGGTGGAGAGATTATATCTCTAACCTGGCCTGGGAACGCCTCGGGATCCCCCAGTCGGAGCTGGTTGATGTGGCTCGGGAAAGGGAAGTTTGGGGTCCCCTACTGGAGCTGCTGCCCCCGCGACCTGATACCGGATAAGCGGATGAAGATGGATGGATGGATGGAACTGTATCCTGTGCATTGATATTCTGATCTACCAGCCAACAAACACTTAAAATGACCAGTTGGAGTCAGATAAGAGTCTGGCTATTTTGGGCCGGACCAGAAAAGGTCAACGGCCACATTATTTTTCACCTTCAGTAGGTAATAGTATAATAATGATAAAAGTATAATAATTGCCATCAAAGCGGTTTGCAAGGTAGCTCTGGTCCCACAAAACTGCAGTGATGTCGATGAAAGGAGATGGAAGCTCTTTAGTTTCATCTGCTGGCAGAGCAGAGGACTTCTCAACAACAGAATGGGGAACTGTCTCATCAGGTGCCGCGACATCGCCTGAAGTTCGGAGACACGCACAGGACCATAAGACGGCAAAAAATGCCCTGGCCTGCTGAAGGATTGGTATTCCAGCCCTCCTAAAAAACTAACACACACCAACTGATGTAAAAAAGAAGGACACAGAGCAGGTGTCCAATGTTTTCTTTATAATTATTAGTCTTTGTGTTTTAATGTCATCATTACTTGACGATATAGCAATACTGTCTTTGTTACTTTCACTCCAACAAATCATAATGAATTGAGTGAGAGAGAGAGAGAGTTTTGAAAGGAACCAGGGCCATGATGCTCAACGCCAGTAAAAAACAAAAAACAAATACAACATTAGGAAGAGGTTCAGCGTCTTGAAAATGTGGAAAATTGCTTTTTGATCTGGTTGCCACTGGCTGAAGTGAATACTTGAATAGGTTCTTACATGGTAGTATGTATGTAGTAAGTGTCTCCTAATGTAATACACTATTGACAGTAACATTAATCAATTAATAAATATTACAGCATTCAGCAAGACAGTGTGATGTAGTTATTTTCACTGTGTAACTGACTGTAATATTATTGTAATAAAGATATTACTATTTACCAAAATCTTAATAATGTTTATTTCATTTCACATTGCAATACAAAAATTTACAAAGCAATTGTTGATGGTAGCTGGTTCACTCTTCTCAGAACCTAATGAACAGGAGCATTTGTAAGGTTTTTTTTTTTTGAACTTTATTTTTATTTATTTTTTCGATAACAACATACAAACATGAATACAAACTTCCGACTCATGTTGGCCTTTACTAGTTACATTAATCGTGGCATCGGGAGGTGAGATAATAAGTATTCTTATCAGGTGCGAGAAGAATACAAAACACTAAACAAAAACAACACACAAAAGTCGCAATTAAAAAATAATGCAAGCTTACAGTTAGATCCTCCTAGAGATAAAGTGGTCACATAGTCTAGGTGCCACGGCATTTTAGGTTGGTCCGCAGAGCAACAAATGCAGGAGGGTGATTCACCAATTACATCATTGGATAGTAGCGGTGTAACAGATTCCATCTCGTATTGACAGTAGCTTCTTGGAGCCTTAAGGAATATTGTGTTTTTTCAAAATAAATGTCCCAAACCTTCTGAACCCATATGTTATATGTTGGGGTGATGCTTTCAGCCATCTGATAGTTATACACTTCAATGCTGCAGTCAACAAAATTCTCAGAGATATCTATCAGCCATTCTGTCTATTCCATCGGGTATTACTCCTAGAATTGCAACCAAGGGGGTTTTTGGAATATTTTTCCTGAAAATTATCTTGAGGGCAACAAAGATGTCCTTCCAAAATTCACTTAATTTAGGGCAACACCACAGAATATGAGTATGGTTGGCGTTCCACGTCCCGCAGTTCCTCCAGCATAGGTTGGGTTGTGCGGGGTACATTTTACTGGTTATCGCTGGTGTTCTGAAAAACCGGATTATTATTTTCCACTTGAATTCTCTCCATGTATTAGAGTTTGTTGTCAAATGTGCTTCTGTGCAGATTTCGTCCCAAGCGTCCCCAGTTATTGAGGCCTGTAATTCACTCTCCCATTTACGTTTTATGTTCGTAGAGTCGTGTATGGTCATGGAGAGAAACAGGTCATATATTTTACTAATTACTTTATTGTTCCCCTTTCCCCTTTGTATATCTATTAGGAAATTTTCTATAGGTGTGGGTTCAAGAAGTTTAGTCCAATCATCATGTGCCATCAGAAAGGTTCTAAGTTGTAAATATCTGTAGAAATCCGATTTAGGGAGCCCAAATTCAATTTTCAACGTTCGAAGGTTTTGAGATTTCCTTTATCAATAGTTGGTGAATATGAGATAGTTCATAGTAAGACCAGTTTTTAAACCAGAGTCTAAGTTATTCGGTATAAATGTTTCATATGTCCTATATTGATAAAGTGAAATCTGTTTTGGTAATTTAAAGACTGATTGTATTTTGTACCATACTTTGAGGGTGTTTCTTGTCCCGATTGACATGTCCTTTGCGGGGACATCTAAAAAGGGTAAGTTTTATAGGTTTTGAGCTTGCCCTTCTCTATTCCAGCCAACGAGTATCTGCAGTATCCTGTATCCATGACAAAGGGTCTGAGTTGTGCCGCCCAATAGTAGAATTTAAAGTTGGAAGTTTGGACCACCTTTAGGTTGGGTAATTGCAGGGTTTTAGTCTGATTCTAGGTCGCTTTTTTGCCAATAAATCCCGTTAACATTTATATAAGTGTCGAAGGTAGATTTGGGGATCTCCACCGGTAGCATCTGGAATAGTATAGAAATCTCGGTAGGACATTCATACGGACATTTCAACTTGGCCTAACAGCGAGATAGGGAGTGTATCCCAGCGCTCTAAGTCCTTGTATGATTCGTAGGAGTTTGCCATAATTGCCTCATAGAGGTATTCGAACATGGAGTATTTGAATTCCTAAGTATTTGATCCGATCTTAGGCCACTTAAAACCACTCTGTATCTTTATGGAATCGGGGATTGTGTCGTTTACATCCATAGCTTCCGTTTTGTCAATGTTGGTTTTTGTAACCTGAGTAGAACCCGTATTGGGAGATAAGCTTTTTCAGGTGAGGAATTGTTGATTTAGGGTCCGTCTAATACACTAGCACATCATCAGCATATAGTGAAATTTTGTGCATTTCCTTATTGATTTCTATTCCTTTGATATTGATTCATCCCTAATGTTTGGGCTAGCGGCTCAATGCTGATGAGCGAATAGGAGGGGTGAGAGTGGGCACCCCTGTCTACAGCCCCTCCTAATGGAATATTAGCCGATCTGAGCCATTACACTTGACTGCTGCTTGTGGGGATGAGTAGAGTGTTTGCACCCAATCATGAAATGTGGGCCAAATCCGAAACGTTTCAATGTATGAATTATATTGCCAGGTACTCTGTCAAACGCTTTTGGACATCTAAGGAGATGATTGCTGATTCAATCTTCTTTCTTTTTGGGCGCTTGTAGATTCAATAGCGGCCTCACATTATTAGCATAATGCCGACCTGTAATAAATCCGGTCTGATCGGGGTGTATGATTTGGGTAATAAATTTATTAAGTCGGTTTGCTAGAATTGAGGTGAGTATAGAGTCTGTATTCAGCAGCGCGATGGTTATAGGATTGGCAGTCTGTAGGGTCTTTACCCTCTTTATGGATCACTACAATAGTGGCTCCGTCCAAGAGGGTGCCATAGTTTTGGAGTTTAAAGCGTGTGATGGTATGCGTTTAATAGTAGAGGGGTCAAAGGATCTAGAAAGGTTTTATAGAAGTCGTTTTGTAAATCCATCTGGGCCTGGGCTTTTGTTATTCTTTAGTGATTTAATCGTCTGCTTAATTCCATTCCACAATCGGTTGATCTAAGTACGCACCGCCTCATCCGTTAGGTGGTTTAACTTTATATCTTTTAAAAAATCTATTAGCTCATGGTCATGTTACACGATCAGTGTTTGTATATAATGATTTGTAAAAATTTGCGAAGGTTTCTGCAATTTCGTCAGGTTTTGTCACCAGAGAATCTTGAGATTTTATTTTATGAACCATGTTGGAGGACTGCTGTTTCCTCAGTCTATAAGCCAGTAATCTGCTAGCCTTCTGGCCATATTCATAGTATTTTTGATTAGTAAACCTCAGATTACCCTCTACTTTATCCGATAATAGGCTATTTAGTTGTCTGCGGGATGCATTTAGCTCCTTCAGGATTTTAATTGAGGTGTATTTTTTATGTTCAAGTTCTAGGTCTTTAATTTTATTCTCTAGGTCTTTTTGTTTAGCATTCTTCTGTTTTTTCCTCGCAGCCGTGAAGGATATTATGCGGCCTCGAAGGAATGCTTTGGCACAATCCCATAATATTAGAGGAGTCGTGTCCGGAGTATTATTGATTTCTAGGTATATCCTAAGTTCTGTAATAAATGCGTGAACTTTGTCGTTAAGGAGGTGGTGTTAAGCCTCCATTGTTTGGATGTTAGTCTATGTCCTATAGTCCATTTAGTAAGATGGTGCTGATCAGAAATAGTAATGGGTTAGTATTTCAATATCTACATTCTAGTGTTCTGACGTTGGCGTAAAGAAATAATCGATCCTAGAGTAGGGATGCATGTCTACTTGAATAGAAGGTAAAGTCTTTAGTCTGGGGAACTTACTTCTCCAGACGTCAGCCATACCGTCTCTGTATACTGAGTTTGAGCATCCTGCCCATTGTGGGAGGGGAGTTTTTTGGGGTGGGGAATCTGGCTAATATTTGTGATAAAGTGCAGTTGAAGTCTCCACCCATTACAGCAGCCCAGAGCTGTGTTGTAATTTATCTTAAACAGTGATCTTATGAAGTCAGGCGCGTCCGTATTGGGTGCATATACATTAAGTAGGGATTATTTAATGCCATCAATGTACCATTAACTAACATATATCTCCCCTCTGTGTCCTTATGTAATAGAGTTTGTGTAAAGTTGACCTGCCGATGTATGAGAATGACAACACCCTTTTTATTCCCAGATCTGTGGGAGGAGTAATAAGCTTTATCTGCCAGGTTTTTTTAATTCATGCTCTGTATCAGATAGGTGGGTTTCTTGCAAAAAGGCAATATGACAATTAAGGTTTAGTTGAGTCATATTTTCCTTCTCTTAGCTGGGTTATGTAATCCTTTTACATTATAAGATACGATTTTAAGTGGGTCACCCATTAACTCTACATGGTCTATACATCGACTTATCGGAGTATAACAGAAGTGGTAACCAGACCTTTATGTATAACATCACCTTATCTATGTGAGAATTAAGGAATGTGTACAACTTGACCACAATAACAAACAGGGAGGAATAAAACATATGTTTGACAACAGTGCCCACCCTTTCTGGATTCGCCAGGGTAGAATGGGCGTGTGATGGAGCGAAACAATAACAACAAAAACAAAATAAATTTGCAAAAAGAAATTGTGCAAGGTACCCGGGGAACAGAGGAACCAGAACTGGGCAAACAGAGAACAGATACCTATTGTAGAAGAGTACTTGGGACATAGTCCCTAGCAGCTAATAGAAGCCGCAAAAGTGCACAACAAGATTGAATATGTGTGCAGGGGATGTGCTTAGATATGTAGTCTGATTGGGGAGTGGGCCAAATTCCTAATGGGGGAGATAAGGTAGCCACAGAAACTCCACATATACTATGCCAGCTCCTGCAAAACTTACCGGAAAAAGGGATCTAAATTAAACAGCTGAATTGCTCATTACCTTAAAAACTATGAAATTATCAATATAAGCCTTATGAGGGAAGCTATATGAACGATAGCCATAGCTTGGGATTTTCCTGATAACATGTATACAGTACACGGTACCTTTATTCGGTTGTCTCTGTTGAAATAATATTGTTCGGACCAAAATCCATGGCCAAATGGGGTCGAGGAATTCCTTTTCTTCATTAGGTATGTAATCCGAAATCGGGCTGGGTAGAGGAGGCCGTAGCGGGCCTCCTTGATCCCACGTAGCGCCTTTCGCACCTCCGTGAAAGTAGCTCTGGCTTTGGCTACGCTGTGTGTAGTCGGGGAAGAAGGAAACACGGTGCCCATTGTAGAGAGCAGCTCTGCTACGAGCTCTCCTCAGGATCTCCGCCGCGTCTCGTCGTGATGTAATTTGGGCGATGATGCTCTTGGTAGCTCCCGATCTCTAGGTCCTCTCCCGATGGGTGTACGAGTGAGCGGTCTACCTTTTATCTCGGTCCATCTGTAGCACTTCTGTGATTTTTGCCACGCCTGTGGGAGCTGGAACCCGGGTGTTCTCAATGGCGATGCGGATATTGGATCTTCGCATTCTTCTCTAGATCCTCACATTTATCCTTGAGGTTGACATTTCCTTCTGCAAACGTAACAGTAGACGTAGTGAAGTGACTTCGCTGACCACGTTGATAACCACTTTTTAAGTCCGAACCTCCGTTTTTATGATATCCACTTCAGCTTGTAGGCCTTTGAGTTGCTAGCAATTTCAGAGCGGACCGCTTGCAGTTCGGATTTTATAGCTGGAAATCATCCGCTAATGCACCTTAAGTTCGTCTCTTATGACCTTAGCGATATCTCCTCTCACTGACCGCAAAATGTCTGCTTTCATTTCTTCACTGTTCGTATTTGGCTCACCAGAGCCCATGGTTAACAATGGGTCGGCGTCTTTGTTGTTCGTGCCTCGAGGTCCTAGCAGGCTTGTAGCATTAGCGTCGTTCCGTGTCTGAATTTTGTAGTTTTTCGGCCATTTCGGATAATTATGTCCGTGCTCTCTAGCTTATTTATGGTCCTAAGGTTCTCTTCAGGTATCCACAGATATCAGCGTGGTTAAAGCTGTTTTTTCCCTTTTCGTTTGTAATTAAGTCGGATTTTGCAGGAGCTCTGAGAAATGCGTCCTACACCATATCTTGCTCACCCGGAAGCCGCATTTGTAAGGTTTGATACCAGAATGTAATAGATTTTGCAAGGGCAACATTATTTGATAGTTTGACAAGTTTACCTACATACTGTTTGCTATATATATTATAAAGCAAGTCAGTGCTTCCAAATCAGTGTATAACTAAGCTATCATCACATCTTTTGGAGCCATAATCATCACCGTCATCTCTATTTAACTTTCTGGTTAGTTTCACCAAGCCACAGCAGGCTACAGCATGTTACCTGTGGTTGGCCTAGCTGCAGGTCACTCCGAAAACAACTCAGAAGAGAGGCTCATGAATATTAATCAGACAGGCCAGACAAGCTGCAGAGCTCATGAGAGTGGAGCTGGACATATATATTGAGATGGTTTTTGGTACAAAAACTGCAAATATATCTTCTCAATGACATCATGAAAATCTTAAAAAAGATGCAAAATATGTAACCTTTAAAGGAATACCTAATCTACACACAATAGGTAGAGTGGTAATGACGCTGAACACATCATCATTGTAATTACTGTGTAATCATCACAGCTAAAAACTGGCTTGATGGTCCTGGTGCTTTTTACCTTTCACCGTTGTTAATTTACTCAAAATGTTCCAATACTTGCTGAAATCCATTCAAACAAATCCATTTCCGTTTAAACGGCAATTCACATCTGTTCTGATGTGAAAGGAAAAGACACACAGGGAACGAGTGCAAAAGCACAATATTTGTGCACAACGACATTTAAAAGTTTACACTCTTATTGTGAAGCATAAACACCCAAATCAAAATCTTATTTGCTAGCTGTGAGCCTGCATACCACATCAGAATAGTCCCATTCTAAAGCACCATTAGAGCAACATAATGTGCAAAGAACGAATGTTGATTGCTTTTATTTCAAATATGTAACGAACAGAACAACAGACAAGAAATAAAACAAACAAATCAATAACAACAAATGAGACAATAAATTATTAATAATAATACTAATAACTTCTGACAAACACCTGACAATCTGTTAACATATCTGAAAAAGAGTGGGAAGAAGAGTCTAGAAAATCTACCTAATGACAGGAGGCTAATTATTGGAATTATAACTACCCTATTAGTTTCCATTACAGCAAGAACATTTAACAACAGCCTCACATTCTGTGGGGTATAAATATTTTCACCATATTGTAACCCTTTTGCCAGGAGAGCTTCAAACATTCTGAGAATGCACCATATCAAAGTGAGTCTTCAAATCAGGAGTCTCCAATCTAGCGTATTCTAGACATCTGAGAAGAATACCCTTTCTCCAAAGGTACATTGCCATAATAGCCTCTGCCAATAACTATGGATGTCCAAATGAAGCTTTGCAAACCATTTTCTTTATTTTCTGAGCCCAATAGATGGCGCTTTCTGTTGAACAAAAGGTTGAAACAACACTTAATTTCCTTTTTCTCTAACCCAAGAGTGCCATGTATTTAGTTACACAAATACAGCTAGTGGTTTTATGAAGCTTCATTTGGACTACACTACCAATAACTAATATATCAATAATAACCAAATAAATCTCCTCTACTGACTCGAACTAGTTCAGCACACAGGACTCAAGAATGGCATCAGCGATGTCTTTTTCATAGATGTACTGCATTCAGAGCCTATTCCACTGTTTTGGCACATCAAGTATATCTTAAACATAGACACCATGTGGATCCTTTTGTGGAAAAATGTTGATTCTTCTGTCAAATGAGCATCAGTTTCATGCATAACGTGTCAGTGTTGATGGAGAATGGACTTTACTAAAACCAGGAGATGGAAAGGACTCCCAGGCAAATGACGCTTGCTTGATAATAGTTTGTATGTTACAGTTAGACATTGTGTTTAATATGAAATGGTGTAAAATGTGAAAATACAAAAGATTTAATAAATTGTGATGAAATGAATTTAGGATTTGTGTTTATTTAAAATCATTATAGCCTATTATTGTACCTTGTCAAAGCCCTTTTTAAAAGTCCATTTTTGTACTGTAAAAAAAAAGAAGGTATAAAACTGTCCCCACAGGTACAAGACAGGTTTCTATAAGGTACATACTAAAGGATAAACTAAGTATCCTATACCAAGGGTACAGCCCCAGTGACAAGCTTGTGTACCCCTTAAAGTACAATGATGTACTTTTCCCTTTGATCAGAGGAGCTTTAAGGATAATGAAACACTCCTCAATACCCTCACGCTAGAAGGCTCTGCCTACATAAGAGCACGCACAAGCAAGTCTGAGGGTCAGAAGAGCAAGAAGAAGAGGCGATAGACTTTTTCCCTCCAGGGTAACACTTGCACACACCCTCCCATCACTCTGGTCACAGCAAGGAGAAAGGCAAAGTTGTTGAGACAAGCTTTGAAACCATGGAACCATATGCGGTTGCATAAAGAAACGTGCAAGGACAAAGTTTGCCAGATGTTCTACAGTCCCTGACAAAAGTCTTTCTCGCTTATCTATTTTGTAGAAACACCTGC
>NC_045752.1:22597888-22599017 GCF_008692095.1 Etheostoma spectabile
AACCTGACTTTTAATTAATCAATTGGTGTAAGAATTAGCTGATATGAAAAGCTAAAACCCTCCCAAATGATGTTCAATGCACTGAAATATTATTTAAATAAGACAGAAAGGTCAAATTTTGGCAAGACAAAAGTTTTGTCGCCTATACATAAATTGAACAAAATTTACTACAAATACTAAAAATGTCAGCAAATTAAATAGCGGTGCTGTGAGATTCAAATTAATATCTTGATGACTTCCATGAGCTGAAGGACTGCATCCATGCGGTTTGGCAAGGTTCAGACCATGTGTTGATGAAGTCATCAGGAATAGCTAGGAAAGCAGCTTGCATGCCTCCCAGAGTTCATCAATATTCTTTGGTTTGGTCTTCCATGGTCTCTTTCATCTACCCCACATATGCTTAATGAGTTTCATGTCTGGTGATGGGCCGGCCAATCCTGGAGCATTTGATCTTCTGCCTTGAGGAACTGCAGAATTTGGCCTCTTTATGGTGGGAATATAAGAGGTAGCTAAGATTTCTTGGTATTTGAGACTATGATGTTGCCTTCCACCTGCAGATCTCTCGCACACCCCCATACTGGATGTAACCCCAGACCATGATTTTTCCGCCACCAAACTTCACTGTTTCGGGGGAATCTTGGATCCATGCGAGATCCAGTAGGCTCCTGCAATATTTGCGGCAACTGTGGTGTAATTCAACAGAAGATTCATCTGAAAAATCACTTTTCCACTTCTCCAGGTCCATCTTTTAGCAGGCTGTGGGCCTTGGCAAATGCCACCGGTTTTTCAATTGTCTTTTGTTTAGTGCTGGTTTCTGGGCACTGATTCGAACAGGAGGCCATTTCAAGACAGAATCCGACAAACCGTTCTGGTTGAACGGGACTTCAGGTGACCAGGTCTGGTGGAGCTCTGCTGCAGTGGAAAATGGGCTGGCCTTGGATTTTCGAGCTCATATGACAAGGCGACAACACTTATGTCTTTGCAAAAATTGACTCAATGGGCTTTACCAAGCTGTGAATATTAGAATACTTTTTGACATTTTATTTTTGCAATGAAACATTATTACAGAAGCTTTTGGGATTAAAATGAGCCATTTCTTGTAAATAAATCTTGATTAGAAATATATTTC
>NC_045752.1:22599027-22599167 GCF_008692095.1 Etheostoma spectabile
GCACTTCAGGTCAATTTGTACACAAGCGACAAGACTTTTGTCAGGGACTGTACATCTTGCTCTTTTCAAGCAATACAAAAAGAGTATTTTTTAGGGCATTTCTCACATCTTTTATCCACCTTTTACTTTTCTTTGTCCAG
>NC_045752.1:22599177-22603907 GCF_008692095.1 Etheostoma spectabile
ACTCCCCCCCCCCCCTTTAATCAATGTAACACTACTGAACACTTTGACTTCAAAATGGCCGAAGCTTAAAATCCGTACATTTCTGGCAGTACATTTTCTCAGCAACACCGAAGGGGTTATGGCTGCAGCCTGGAGCATCCCATGTCATGCCGTCCCGTCTCATGCCATCTAGTCTAATGCCGAGGCGTGTCCAACGGTAAGTTCTTAGGGTCAAAAGTACCAAATCACGAAATTATTTTCCAGATCACGGGTAAGTTTGTGACCACGTTTTTGTAATCAATTGAAAAACGTTAAGAACTGTTAAAGTAACAATTTTAGCCATACATATAGTTTGCTGATTTCTGGATGTTGTTGTTGTGTCCCTGATGTTAATGTATATTTGATAAAACCTGCATCAGCAGCAGGATTTCCTGAGGAGAGATAACAAGGATCTGCACACGCAAGAACTAGAATACAAAAATAAACACGTTACACTCTTTCCTAGACTTATTTTTATTTTTATATTCTATATTGTTTTCACACTTCACCGGGACCTTGCTGCAAATACAACTGCTTATCAGCATGGCGAGAGGGCGAGAGACGGGAGGCTCCAGGTTGCCGCCATAGAAGGAATTCTTTAGTTTGCCTATAATCTGCATTTATTTTACGGACATGTTTTTTAAAAGTATTTTATTCACCAGTATGATAGTCTCCATTTATCTTGTATACATATTTTGAAAGTATTTTATTCATTTGTATGATTGTTGTTACTGTTGGTAACACGTGGCCCCGCAGGGGACTGTCCTCTCTCCCTTCCTCTTTACCATTTGTTCTCACATTGTCACGTTGAGCTGTAGATGGTTCTGCTCACTCAAAGACTAAGGAACTGGTTTTGGATCTAAGGACAGCCAAGGCTTCACTGAGCCCTGTTTCCATCCAGGGGGTCAGTGTTGACATGGTAGAGGACTACAAATACCTGGGAGCGCAATAAACTGGACTGGGCCAAGAACACTCAAGCTGTCTACAGGAAGGGTCAAATCTGTTTCTATTTTCTGAAGAGGCTGAGGTCCTTCAACATTTGCAGGACGATGCTGAGGATGTTTTATGTCTGTGGTGGCCAGTGCTATCTTGTTTGCAGTTGCATGCTGGGGCAGCAGGCTGAGGGTAGCGGAGGCTGACAGACTCAACAAACTGATCTGCAAGGCCGGTGACGTTGTGTGGGTGGAGCTGGACTCTCTGTCGGTGGTGTCAGAAAGGAGGACGCTGTCCAAACTTCATGTCAGCTTGGACAATGTCTCGCACCCACTTCATGACTTGCTGCTCAATAACAGGAGCACTTTTAGTGCAAGACTCATTCTCCCAAAATGCACCACAGAGAGCGCCACAGGAAATCATTCCTGCCTGTGGCCATCAATCCTTCTCTATATACCACTATCATTATTTATATTCTTTTTGCCCTTTGTTCAATGTGTGCTACTGTAACACAGAATTCCCCTTTGGGGATTAATCAAGTATTTCTGATTCGGAATTCTGAAAACAACAGTTTGGAATTTTGCAGGGCTACTGCATTGGATTGCTATATTTTGTTAGGCGCTTGTTTGTTTTTTTAACATTTACAATAACCATGGTAATATTTTAATCAAGAGGATTACAGTATATGGAAGTTAAACTTTCAAACATGATGTAATATGTTTTCAATTTCAATTCAATTTTATTTATAGTATCAATTCATAACAAGAGTTATCTCAAGACACTTTACAGATAGAGTAGGTCTAGACCACACTCCAGAATTTACAAGGACCCAACAGTTCTAGTAGTTTCCTCCAGAGCAAGCAACAGGGCGACAGTGGCGAGGAAAAACTTCCTTTTAGGCAGAAACTTCGGTCAGACCCAGGCTCTTATGAGGCGGTGTCTGACGGGCCGGTTGGGGTTAGAATGAAGAGTGGCAATAACAAAAATAGAAAGAAAAAAAAAAAGTAGTTTGTAGCAGTTCTAAGTAGTAGTTCATGGCATAGCAGGGCACTGTGGGCTGCGGGTTTTGTGTTGCTTATTCCTGTGTTTTTCAAAAGATTGATTTAATTTGAGAAGGGCTCTCTTAAGGGTTCTTGCACCAGAAGCTGACTACTATTGCATCTTAAAACCATCCTTTTTACTGGAGGCCTTTTTTGTGTTTGTGTGTGTGTGTGTGTGTGTGTGTGTGTGTGTGTGTGTGTGTGTGTGGAGGCAGTGTACAATATGCCCATGTACTAAACCAGAACCACAACTTTATCAGACAATGCATGAGCATGTCGATATGTGTGTTATGTATGCTTGGAGTCCACAATATTCAAGGATTTTATTACTGTCATTATACCATAGAGGATGAAATGTAGTTGTAGCCCTCTTCATGCTATACACAAAGAAATTGTATAAATAGATATGTAAATATTAAAATTACAATAGAATCTGAAAATTAAAAGGCAATTAAATAGAAAAAATATATAAAAGGCGCACAAAAGGAAAAGACAAAAAAGGAATACTAAATTATTTTAACAAGGAATATATAGTTACATACTGTATATATAAGTACCATTACACATGTAAACGCTTAAATGTAATATTAATGTTTTAAATTATAGTGTAAGTATAAAACTTTGGTTATATTTGGAATGAGGGTAGTGCAAAACCAGCATAACAGAAAGTTCCAATATCAATTACACATGGTGGAGTACGGAGGATGAGGTGAAGTGGAGGAGTCTGAACAGCTTGAGGAAAGAAGCTGCTCTGTAGTCTGGTGGTACTACAGCGGATACCTCTGCACTGCTTGCCAGACAGCAGCATGGTGGACATGGTGTTGTCTTTTAATATCCTTTGGGCTCTATATCACTGACGTTCGGTAGATAGGTACCAATGTCTGCCTTATATATATACAAAAGTCTTCAGTATTTAACCAGCTGTTTGTACATTATGTCGCATACTACTGCTTAATTGGGGGTATAATTTGAAATATTATTTTATGACTTTAGAAAAGTTCAGGTCTTTGTAACACAGGCCTGTAAACTTTACCTGGAGTCAATTGAAACTAAAAAGCCTTTACCTAAATAATAAGACACTATTTGACAATATTTTGGACATGATTTATCTATAATACCTAATCATTACCCTCGCAAAAGTGATACAAAAGCAAGATGGACCCTCTTAATCCTGTTTGTGATATTCATGAACAGGATATTGAGGCGTAGTCATGGTTGCGGTTTGGTGGGCAGTTGACCTCATGAGCAGATGATGTGGTACTGATGACATCTTCGGCCCGTGACATCACTGGATTGGTTCGCACCCGAATGTGAAGCACCTCTAAATCTGAGGCCGTGGTTGTGGAAACCAATCAAGTGCCTACTCCCGATAAGGAATGAGTACTTAATCCAAGTGAACCTTGGGGTCTTGTTTGCGAGTTAGGAAACAATGGCGAGGGAGATTGGCCGGATAATCGAAGCAATTGTTTTACAGCACCTTTGTGACGAAACGATAGCTGAGACAAAAGGCAAAGCTCTCGATCTACCAGCCAATTTTTGTTACTACAATCAAACATGGTCATGACCGAAAGAACGAGATCCCGGGTACAAGTGGCCGAAATGGGTTTCCTCAGGAGCCGCTGCACCTTTGCGTCGAAAAAAAAGCCAGTTGAGCTGGTTCGGGCATCTGGTAAAGATGCTGGTCTAGCTGGGAGGAGGCCTCTGGGAAGACCCAGGACTAGGGGGACAGATTATATCTACACCCTGACCTGGGATCCCCTCAGGATCTCCCAGTCAGAGCTGGTTGATGTGGCTCGGAAAGGGATGTTTGGGGACCCCTGCTGGAGCTGCTGCCCCCGTGACGATGGATGGATACCCTCACAAACTAAACCATTTTAGTTGACATGCACAGAAATTAAGTACACATGCAGTGATAGGTTGTGGCCATGTGTAGCACCTGTGTAAATGTAGTATGCATCACTAAAGCTGTCCCTAGTCAATCCTAAGGATGGGTATCAGGGCAGGTCAGGGCCTTATGTCATCGGTATCTAGTGATGGCCAAATGAAGACTCTTTGAAAACCTTTTTCTTTATTTTCTGAACTCACTAGATGGCGCTCTCTGTTCAACAAAGGGTTGAAAACACACTGTATTGCCATTCTGAGCCTTTTTCTTTAAGAGTACCATCTAGTGGGCTCAGAAGATAAATACAATGGTTCATGAAGCTTCATGCAGCTTCACTTAGCCACCACTAATAAAGGATCAACGGAATAATATAGTAATAGAAGCCATTCCGGAGTCCCCACGTGAGAGCTGGGATGAATCTGAGGATAAGAGTTTTATCACATCTAGACTATTGGCCAATGATATGGTCAGGTGCTGCAAAGAAGGTTCTAAGAAAACTGCAGCTGGTCCAGAACAGAGCAGCTTGTCTTGCCCTTCAATGTCCACTTAGATCTAATGTTAATAACATTCATGTCAATCTTTCCTGGTTCAAAGTATCAGCAATCACTCCTGGCTTTTGTTAGAAACATTCATTAATGTAAAATTCCTAATTGTTTGTATATTTAACTTACATTTAGCTCTAACACACATAAATACCCAACCAGACATGCCACCAGAGGTCTTTACAAAGTTCCCCTAGCCCAACCAAAATCAATGCAATGTAGAGTACTGTATCGAGGGATGGTGACATGGAACTCACTTCCTGCTGAGACAACAAGGCGAGGCAGGCAGCTTTATTTGTAGAGCACATTTCAGCA
>NC_045752.1:22603917-22609356 GCF_008692095.1 Etheostoma spectabile
TCAAAGGGCTTTACACAAAATCAGTTAAAAAAACAGTTAAAAAAATTAAAACAGATAAAACACAAGAATAAAAGTTACAGTGCGGTATAATAAATTAAACATTAAAGAAACAAACAACCATTTAAAGAAAGGCAGCATCAAAAAGAAAGGTCTTCAGCCTTGTTTTTAAAGAACTGAGAGTAGCAGCGGATCTACAGGTTTCTGGGAGTTTATTCCAGATATGAGGAGCATAGAAACTGAAAGCTGCTTCACCCTGTTTAGTTCTGACTCTGGGGACAGAAAGTAGACCTGTCCCAGATGACCTGAGAGGTCTGGGGGGGTCATAGTGTAGTAGCAGATCAGAAATGTATTTTGGACCTAAACCGTTAAGTGATTTATAAACTAGCAAAAGTACTTTGAAATCAATTCTTTGAGACACAGGAAGCCAGTGTAAAGACTTCAGAACTGGAGTGATGTGATCCAGTCTCTTGGTCTTAGTGAGGACTGGAGTGATGTGATCCAGTCTCTTGGTCTTAGTGAGGACTTGAGCAGCAGCGTTCTGAATCAGCTGTAGCTGTCTGATAGATTTTTTAAGGAGACCTGTAAAGACCCCGTTACAGTAGTCAAGTCTACTGAAGATGAAAGCAACACAATAAATCAAGCTTTAAAAAACAAGTAAAGCAACATCTAAGGGCCCTAAGACTATAACCATATTTTGTGTATGGGAATATTTATATGTATACAAAGATGTCTTAAGATTTAACTTTTCTATACGCAGTGCTTATGTATTTTACATACAAGGGTATTATATAAAAAAGCATATGAAGAGGATTATTTATAGTTGTGAGGAAATGTAATGTTATTTATATTGCTCTTATTTTTAATGTGGTTGTTGTTTTTATTTTGGTCTGAAAACGTCTTACTGTTTGTGACAAACTGGGATTTTGTAGTGTTTTATGTTTTGTGTGGACCCGAGGAAGAGTAGCGGATGTTCTGCATCAGCTAATCAATCCTAATCAAATCAAATCAAATCTCTAGTCCTGGTGGTCCCTACAGTTCCACTGCACCACTTTTGTTTTTTTCAGTGGAAATATTAACTCCCAATGCTCTATCTAGAGCTTGAACCCCAAATCCCTCTCTTAGTTAAGTCAGTACCTTCTCCTTTAGACCCTTTCTTGCTACTGTTCCATAACCCTAGCCATTTTGTTGGGGCATTTTGTCAGTAATAACCTAAGACATTTGGAGATAATGTGCTTAGCAGAGGATTGGTTCTATCCATCAACCTCTGAGTTATGGGCCAAGAATGCTACAGCTGGTATATCTACCCACAATCCTTGGTTTAGTAGGTCAGAGGCTGAAGTGAATTTTTGATTGGTGGTTTTTGAAAATGTAATGTTGTTGTAGAGTGGTTTTGTTTGGAGGTTTTCTGTAGTTGATTCACTTGTTTTCAGTGATATGATTTCTCTGATTGTGTTTTGTGAGTAAATATTGTTTCAATTGTTTTGAACCTTTTTTAAATAATACAGGGAAAAAAGATGCCTCTGGTCATAAGCAAAACCATGTTTGTTAGGGCATTAATCAGCAAGAGCCTGTGTATTTTTGGAAAACTCTTGCAGCTGCAGAGGATGGTTTCGATCCGGTGACCTTTGGCTTATAGGCCCAGCAGGCTTCCACTGCAGCCCTTTAATGTGAAGCACTCCAAAAAGAACTAGAAGAACACACAATCGTTTTCTTATGAAGCCCGACCCATTCGGTTGCTGAAGCTTGGCTTGCTATTGTACATTTTATGTTATTATGTAAAGCCAACTCCCGGTTGCCAAGAATTCAATTTCTAAATTTGTCCTTTCTCTCAGCATGCTCCTTAGCCTCCAAAACTGAAATGAAGCAAAGACTTAGGTAGAGCCATGGATGTACGGAAAAGGAGTATGAAAATGATAAATTCAAGATCAGTGAATGCTGTGCTTATCCAGTTCATCATTAGAAAACAAAATTAAACAAAGAAATGTCATTCATTGCTGTCGCCTTTCTGTGAACAGTGTGGTTCTGATAGTTTAGAATCCAATTTATTTTCTTCATAAGGATATTGGTTATCAGCCAAAGGTGGACATGCAACGAGCTACTGTAAAAGCTACAAATCTGTAAGAAATCAACCTTCTTTCAAGAAAATGTATTTATATATTCGCGATGTCATGGTGAAGTGCTACACTACCCACAATCCCAGCGATGTCTCTCTCTTGGTGGAGCTCGCTGTTGCAATGGAGTGTTTACCAAACCTGTAAACCCGCGGTTCCAAGCTGCAAACACTAAAATCTATGCTCGTTCTTGTTCACAGTCTTGACTCTTTGTTTTATTTTTGTTCTATTGCGCCAACTCAAATTTTTATGGTCATGATTCATCTCGTAGCTCGTTGGCTTGGTTCCAGGCTCTTTATAGAAGCATTTAATGAAACGTCAAAGGAGACATTAGCAGAAAAATAGAAGCAGAGCTGTTTAAAAAGCGGGTGATCACTGTTGATCTCTATTGTATGTAAGGACTTACATACTCTTTCACTAGTTTCCTAGAACTAGAACTAGAACTGGTTGCCTTGGGCTGCTCCGAAGGTCTTCTGTTGTTTCAATTTTCAATGTGATGTTCACTGTTGTTGGTGCCGTTTTGTTTTACTAGGACGGGAAGGTCTAGTATTTAATGCCTTAGATGTTGACACTTTAAAAAACCTTGAAAATGGTCATGAATGACATTTCAACAGTGACCAATAAACCGCCATTTAAATTGCTGTAACAACTGCTTGGTCAAAAAGCAGAGTCCAATACGACTGACACACACCGGACACAAAGAGCAGCGGGTTAGGGCAATGGTATGCTACGTCAACTCGTGCGCTCACATCTGTTCACAGCAGGGGATCGCTTTATATTCCACTAGATGTTCAGTTTCAAAGAGTCCAATTATTGTTCACACACCCATGTACACACTGTGTACACATACTGTACCTACACCAGCACGCAGTTCTCACAGCAGTTGGCCTCTTCAATTTCACTTCCCTTGCACTTATTCTTTGTAATCACACACACTCCCCCTGAAGGACTTTATTTATTAATGCATTTCCAAGATAAATAATGTACATTTGCATTCCATATGTGGTTAGATAAAACATCCATTGCATTCCTTTTACTGCTGTATTACCAAATTGGAATATTCCAGCCTCGGTCAGACATGAGAAATAACACTAACTGCATTAAAAAATCTCCAGAAACAGCAGAATCAGCTAAGAATTCTGCATTTTTTACTTTATTTTGAATCATATGTAAATAATCATTACTTTTAACAGTAAACATGCTAACTCCAGATGTGCTCTCTGTTTTAATGTGCATCTTTCCATCAATATTTATATCAATATCTTCCAGTCAATTAATAATGATTGAGCTAGTATTGATGTCCTGTTTAAGCCAGACACACATATAATATATCTGATGGACTTGTGTTATGTAACTACATTCCTGCGTCATACTGGCATCACTGTGTGCGAGTGTATAATATCTAAAATTAACTTTTGGCTTGCTGTCAGGGCTGAGGGGTGAACTCAATGAATCAACTGGGTAAGAAGTTTTTGTTTTTTGAATATTTCAAATATTTTTAAGTTTTTCTTCCTTGTTGATTCCTAGGTCTCTGTAAATTCAGGCAGGTACTGTGTGTTCTTGTAATGTTCTTCCACATAGCAGCAAAATAAATGTAGTGTAGTGTATATCAGAAACAACAAGGAGCAAATCTTCTGACAGTTCAGTGTATTTGAGAGGATAACTATCAGAGTGACTGTACATTTGAGAACAGACATGGACCAAAGACTGTTCAGAAAATAATTTAAAAAATTATGTGTGTAAGTGAGAAAGGGAGTCATGAATCTATACACAAATTAAGCATATATCCTTACTATTACTACTACACCCATTTGATCAATACGCTTAACGTTTTCTGTCCCCTTCATTCTGCTTCTGTTCCTCATCACTGTTGTGGTTTGGGGTTTTGTTTGGGTTCATTTTACCCTTTTCTTTGGCCTCCTTGTGTTTTTGTCTTTGTTTTCTCTCTGGTCTTATGTTGCTGGTCCTGTCTTGTGTTTTCCTGTGCCTGTTTGTTCTACTTCCTGTTTTATTGTCTAATGGGTTGGTTTCCTGTCTTGTCTTGTCTAGCTTCACTTTGTTTGTCTGATTGTCCAGCCCCGCCCTGATGTGGTTCACCTGATGTCTCACCTGTTCCCCATTACCTCGTTACCTCTTGTACTTAACCTCTGTGTTTCCCTTGTCTTGTGCCAGATCGTTTTGTCCCATGCTGTATGAAGTCCTGTTCGTCTGCCTGCCTGTTTACTCAGTCTTCGTGAGAGTTGTGTCGCGTCTTCCCTGTGAGTTATCCTGTTGTTCCTTGTGCAGTTTCTTTGTCTTTGTTTTGGCTTCCCCGGACCAGTTTCTGGATTTTTTCCATGTGGGACTTTTTCTTCGTTTTTGTTCCTGGATTTGCCAGCCACTGTTGCTCCCTGTGTTTGCCTTAAGTTCTTGCTAATAAACTCCTGTTGAACCCCGCCTACCTGCCTGCCATCCTCATCTCTGCGTTTGGGTCCATCCTCACTCACCCCTAACACATTACTGTCTCTGAACCTCTTGAGGCCGATTATAAATTCACAGAGCAGCACTGAACTTCAGAGAGGGACAGGTGAAGTTTTACTTTTCAACTCTTCTACTCCCTTCACATTCTTCTGTCTTTATTCCTTCTCTTCCTTTCCCTGGATGTTTCATTTGTGTTTTCGTGGGAGACACTGGTTGGTGAAGCATCATATCTGAAATGACTTAACGAGCCAGGATAATTGGAAGTACAATAGACGTTTAAATGCAATGGAAGTTTTGACTTTGCATTTGATGAATTGGAGTCATTTTGAAGCACCTGGGATTTGATTTTGAGATGAGCAATTGATGGATGAAAGGATCCTTAAACACAGGGCTTTTTAAGCGGGCTTTGTGTCCCAGAAACGGGTGTTTGTGTCCTGGGAGTAAAACTTAAAGGGGCTGGTTTTTTAAACCAAACCATAATATTTTTTTCTAATCTTAATTAGTCATTTTGGTGCCTGAACTTAACTGTCGTTGCCGGAGGACAGTCACCTTCTATCGGCTAAACTCAACTGTAACCCTCATGATGCCCTTTAACCGGCTCAGTCTCCATTTGCAAATTCAAATGCAACTGCTGCTAAAATGACCGTAACCTCACGGTGACCTTTTCTTGGCTAAAGGCTCAACGTCATGGGTCATGTGACCAGTTGTCACATGATTGGTTGTCAGTTAGCGTAAAGTTTTCATACGATATTATTCCGTACGTTATGGTTGTATGTGTGTGTGTCCTTAATTTCCCAATAGCTTGTACAGTGGGGTTTGAAAGTTTGGGCACCCCAGGTAAAAATTTGTATTAATTTGCATAAAGAAG
>NC_045752.1:22609366-22609509 GCF_008692095.1 Etheostoma spectabile
ATGGAAAAATCTCCAAAAGGCCTCAAATGACAGATTAGACATTTGTATAATGTCACAAAAAGTCAGATTTTATTTCCATCATTTACACTTCCAAAATAACAGAAAACAAATAAATGGCGTCTGCAAAAGTTTGGGCACCCTGC
>NC_045752.1:22609519-22609712 GCF_008692095.1 Etheostoma spectabile
CCTTGTACTGCCCCTTTTGGAAAGCTGAGACCTGACAGTGTCATGGATTGTTATCAATCATCGTCTGAAAAGACCAGGTGATGTCAATCTTTAAATGCCCAGACTCGTCTGACCTTCCCCCAACAATCAGTACCGTGGGTTTTTCTAAGCAGTTGTCTAGAAAACTGAAACTGAAAATAGTTGACGCTCACAA
>NC_045752.1:22609735-22610038 GCF_008692095.1 Etheostoma spectabile
CAAAGCGTTTTCAGATGCCGTTCTCCTCTGTTGGGAATGTAATTAAGAAATGGCAGACATCAGGAATAGTGGAAGTTAAAGCAAGATCTGGAAGACCAAGAAAAATATTAGACATAACAGCTCGCAGGATTGTGAGAAAAGCAAGTCCAAACCCACGTTTGATTGCACAATCATCCAGAAAGACCTGGAATACACTGGAGTTGGGCTACACCATTCCAATATAAAGAGATACTTGTACAAATATGGCCTTCATGAAGAATCATCCAAAGAAAACCTATTCTACGTCCTCACCACAAAAATCAG
>NC_045752.1:22610048-22610437 GCF_008692095.1 Etheostoma spectabile
TTGCAAATGAACATATAGACAAGCCTGATGCATTGTGTGAACAAGTTCTGTGGACCAATGAGGTTAAAATAGAACTTTTTGATCGGAATGAGCAAAGGTACGTTTGGAGAAGAAAGGGCACAAAATTTATTGAAAAGAACCTCTGTCCCACTGTTAAGCATGGGGCTGTATCAATCATGCTTTGGGGTTGTATTGCATGGCACAGGGAACATTTCACGAGTAAAAGGAAAAATGGGGGGGGGGTAGAAGGTATTAACTCTGAAGGGTGGCCAAACTTTTGCAGACGCCATTTTTTTGTTTTCTGTTATTTTGAAAGTGTAAATGTAAATCTGACTTTTTGTGATATATTATACAAATGTCTAATCTGTCATTTGATGCCTTTTGGAGAT
>NC_045752.1:22610447-22630556 GCF_008692095.1 Etheostoma spectabile
TTTCTTGGCTTCTTTATGCACATTAATACAAATATTTACCTGGGGTGCCCAAACTTTCGAACACCACTGTAAGTCGGTAAGCAAAAAGTACATATATAAGTTGGAAAGTGGGCAGCTGGCTGCAGGATCTTTTAAAGAAATTCTCAATGTTGCTGCAGAAAGACAAACAATATGGTTATGGTGTGATGTTAACTTATCTTAAGCTATTGTTGCAGCTAACGTTGTATTTAGAGGAAAAGAATGGACGACAGAGATTAATCAATTTGAGGCTTTCTTGGCATATTTATTTCAGAGCTGTAGACACATCAGTCTCGCGGTCAGACAGCTTCTACTTTGTCTACGGCAAATTAACTAGGACAAACATAATGACGCGTCCTCTATAGCCTGTGCTTTAGTACCTCTCTGTGGCATAAACATATACAGAACAGTACAGCATTACATTACATAATATCCAACTGAGGATAAAATGAACATATTTTAACATGTGGCACTTAACGTTACATTGCACAAGCCGCAGCATGGACACCTCGGACAGAGTCATCATTGCAATCAGGATCAAACCAGAACTCCATCATTATGGGATTGATCCAGATTCAAAACAAGAATTGATTGATAGGCTGCAGAATGTATTCAACAGGTTTTACAAGATCACCCTCAGTCTTTGGCCTTCCATTAGTGGGGTGGGAACAACACTTTTATCTCGGTAAATGGATGCTTCTCACTGCAGTGCTCCATGGAATTTATACCTTACTTCGCTGTTCTATAGTGGAAACAATTGTTTCAATTAATTTATAGAGCAAAGAACATTCTTTGAACTGAAGATTCAAAGAAAAAAAACTTTAAAACTTTGAAACTTAAAAAAGGGAATATTAGAAACTTCTGGAAATAATAAGGGCACTTGCTCCTCTATAAAAACTATTTTTTAATGAAACCTCTCATGCAAGTATTGGATCTCACACCTGTTATTGAGAGGGCTTTGCACACCAAGTCCATAATTATTTGCTTCATGTTCAGCACTAGAAAGGCCAACGGGTTGCAGCAAAGCCATGGTGCTTCTTTTGGCCTAAGCAATTATTTCTATGAAATTATAAGAAGTTTAAAGGGGAAAATTACAATTGAGTGGAACTGCTAAAACTACACATATGTAACATGACAAGAGGCACCTACCACACTTTTTGTAAGCGGTCACATACTAGTGATGGCCAGATGAAGCCTCATGAAGCATTGTAAAACAGTTCATTTATTTTCTTAGTCTGCTAGATGGGGCTCTTGGTTTAAAGAAACAGGCGCCATCAAGTGGGCTAAGACAACTAAGAAAATGGTTCATAAAGCTTCATGAGGCTTTATCTGGCCATTACTATCAGAAACCAAAAAGGTTGGAAACCACTGGATTAATCATTCATTATGCATAATAACTTTTAAGGTTTTTATATTTTGTATGTAAAGTCTTAATCTACAAAATAGTTAGTGACCATATGGGTAAATGTAGTGGAGTAAAAATTACAATATTTCCTTCTGAACTGTAGTGGAGGAGCATAAAGTAGGATAAAATAACTGAAATACTGATGTGGATTACCTCAGAATTGTATTTACGTATGGTACTTTACACAACTGATAAAAATAATTACAGAAAACTCTGATTATTAACTTCCATTAGTTGGGTGTGAACACACAATATTAGTCGGGCTGGGACAATATGCTTTTGTCCAGATTTGATTCTTATATAATACATGGGTGCACATCACACGTCAGTCGGACGTTTTTAATTTGTAAAGAAGAACATGACAGGTTTTTTCTGCATTTTCCACTTTCGCTAATAGTCATAGCCAGCGGTACCCTATGATCAGAAAATATTGTGCTAAATGTTGTAGATGAATCATTGAAAAAAGAAAAAAAAATCACATCTGCACATATTGCAGATCTTTCCCCATCCCTAATTATTAGTAAAAGATAAAGCTGTATACCACATTATTCCACTTCTATTCATACCTCCTGTGTTTCTTTGTTGAGAGTGTGTGTCAGTAAGTGTTAGCGCTGACGAATGAGGGTGAAGTGTCTAGAGTTTTCATGTTGAAACTAATCCCCGTACTGTCAGTCAACCTTACTGACCCTTCTTCAACTCTGCCCTTCATTGTTGGCCTCTTGTTTTCCTCTCTCTATCTTAAAGGCATCCCTTTTGTTTGACCTATTTCACATCCCTCTCTTCTTTCTTTGTCTTATGTCTCTCTTTGTACATCTCCATTTGATAGTGTGTATGCCTATTCTGTCTCTCTTTCTATATGTCATTCAATTGATCTACTTCATACAGGCCAATTAAATTCTATTTATTGTATCAAATGATAACAGTTATCTCAAGACACTTTACAGATAGGGTAGGTCTAGACCACACTCTATAATTTATAAAGCCACCTTACCTTTTTCAGCTGTTTAGCAGTAGCTAGCCCATCAGCTCTTGATATTGCAGCAGTCTAATTGTCTTTTCTGTTTTTACCCTCATTTCTACAACTCTTTTACTCTCTCTTTTAGCTGTACTCTCTTTAAATGTTTGTCTCTCGCATGTACATGTGGCTAATGAATCCTGTTTGCCTGTCTGTGTTTTTGTACAAGCATCTTTCTCTGTTGATGTCCTAATTGTTGGCCTCAGAGATATCAGCTTTTGTCACACCCGACACTTTTCTCCAGTGTACAGTTATGCTTTTCGGGTTGCGTAATGCACCCGATACTTTTCAACGTTTAATGCGTGTTATCTGGCCTCGAAAATTGCAAAGCTTATATGGATGATGTAGTTGCTTACTCCTCCACCTGGAGCAACCATCTCTACACATTGTCTCTCATTTTCAGCCGTCTCCGTCAGGCCTCCCTCAACCTCGCAAAAGGGGAGTTTGGCTTAGCCACTGTTACCTATTTGGGTAAGCAGGTAGGTCAGGGGCAAGTGCATCCTTTGGCTGAAAGAGTGCAGGCGATTATTGGTTTTTCCGGTCCCACAGTCCAAGAAAACTTTGCGTTGTTTTCTTGGAATGTGTGGGTGTTACCGTGGTTTCTATCGAAATTTTTCTGATGTGGTTGCTCCTCTCACAGGACTCTTAAGTCCCTTAAAAGCTTTTGTTTGGTTCCCCCGCTTGCCAGGCTGCCTTGGAATCTTCCAAGGCTTTAGTATGTACGGCACCGGTTCTCGCCACGCCCTGCTTTGCGCGACCCTTTAAACTAGAGGTAGATGCCAGCGCGTACGGCGCAGGTGCTGTGCTCTTGCAGTAGGACGATCAGGCTATTTATCACTCTGTTTGTTACTTCTCGAACAAGTTTAATAAGAATCAGCTTTATTACAGCACTGTCGAGAAGGAAGCTCTTGCCCTCCTTAGACTGGGACTTCTCTTTATTAATCCTTTTGGGATGACTCCCGCAAGGAAATTGAAATTTACAGCATCCGTTTTAGCAAGAAAAGAAAAATGACAGTATAAAGATAACAAAAATAGCAGTAATAATAATAATAACAATAAGAACATTCGTCAATAAAAAGACAAAGACACTAACCATAAATTATCAGTTGAAAGTGTTGAGTCAAGTGTTAAAGTTAAAGTGACCAGGTATTAATTAAGTCCAGGTGTGTATATATGTATGTATGTATGTATGTATGTATGTGTGTATGTATGTATGTATGTATGTATGTATTGTCCTCTCTGCCCTATTTCCTCCTCCCCCCTAGTGAGGAGTTGTAGAGTCTGATGGCATGAGGGACAAAGGAGTCCTTGAGTCTGTTGGTCCGGCACTTAGGAAGGAGCAGCCTTCCACTAAACCGGCTCCTCTGGGTGCTGATGATGGTGTGCAGGGGGTGGCTGGCGTTGTCAGTAATGTCCAGCAGTTTGTCCAGTGTCCTGGATTTTAAACTTGCAGATGTAATGGCAGACGCTTTATCTAGGTGGTCCTCAGACCTCTAGGAATTAAACCATTAGGGGTTGGTTTAATTCTTGGTTGTGGGGGTGTTACGACTGTACATGTGTACATGTGTCCTGTTTTCTATTTTCTTTTTTTCACATGCAAATAGCGCTGTGCCGTTGCTTGGGGATGATTAGTGGAAGCAGCCATCCCCAACCCATGATTGGCTGCAGCTGTTGATTGCCGGATATTTGAAGAGGCAAGATGGCGGCCGTCAGCGGGGGCAGCAGGCATTCTTCATTCTCCCCTCCTGTTTTCTCAGTTAGGAAGGTAAGTCATTGTATTCTTTTGGCCATATTTTGGTTCTTTAGGTTAATATCTTACTTTCTAGACAGTGTTGTTTTGTTTGTTATTTTAGTGGTAGGCCACCCTGAAGCTTTATTTAAGTTACACTATACTAACGAATAATATCTTAATATATATATAATTAATATATATATATATATATGTTTAATCAAACGTTATATTTAATGTCAAATAAATACATTGGGACAACAAAACAAGTTTTGTGGCTACTTGGGGGACGGGGAAGATGGGGCCTTTCTTCTTGTCCATGTTGCGTCCTAGGCACCCCTAGACTGGGGCGTAACACTTCACTTCAAATTGTTTTGCTAATTTGTTTATTTTAGCTTGGACATTGAACCTATGCAGTATAGTGATGAAACAGAGATGAAACCAAACAATTAAAGGAATAGTCTAACGGTGTTAACAGTTTTTACTATGTTTTATACAAAGGGGAAACACCTAATTAACAGTAACAACAAAATAATAACACTGGTAATAATAAGAATACCAGAACGACCACAGCTCTACATTCCCAGTTCATGTGTATGCATGTACCTTAAACAGTATCTAGGCACAGAGTACAGATTGAAGAAGGAATGTGTTTTTATTATATGATTCTTCAGCAGAGTAAGATAGGCCACGTGTATATGATAGAAGTGTTAGCTGATGGTCAGAATCCTTTGAAGCATCTGCAATTGAAGATTAAATAATGTCCCAGTTAACAAAGTTCAGCTCAATGAACTATTCAAGGTTCTTGGGAATAGATTTGTAAGATGCTGTCTGAAAAAAACAGATCTTGGAACCCATTCCTTCTGAACTTAGGAATGTAAAATGAAGTGCAGGGGATGAGGGACAAGAGGAGAGTTTAATTATTTTGATGACCCAGGTATAATAAGCAATTTTTATTACAGCAAAGGGAAAGAGACCATTTCCATTATGTATGTCAGCCAGAATATGAATATCTCCAGAATGAAAGAGAAAATGGCAACTTTACTGTAGATGTACTGGAAGTTTTTAAAAGCTATACTGCTCCAGATTCTCGCGAAAGTATTAGAAATGCTTAAAGGGGAACTATTATAAAGCATTTTCAGGTTCATACTGGTATTTTTCGATTCAACTAGACCATGTTGACATGCTTAAATGTTTAAAAAAAAAAACACTTTAATACTGCCCATGGCTGCTGCACCTGTATTCACCCTCTGCATGAGACGCTCTGCTGGAGCGCCGTCTCTTTAAGCCCCCCACCCGAAAAAGCCCAGTCTGCTCTGATTGGCCAGCATGTTTCCTGGAATCTTTACTAGTAGCAGCTGGAGCTACTAGTATAAAACAAGACTTTGTAACGTGAAAAACATAACCACAAAAATTACGATTACTATTCTAAAACGTCACTAATTTTAGTGCACAACAGACTACTGGGTCAATCTAGGTCTGACTAGTCTCGCATTGTCAGACCTTTCCCCACACCGCTACAGAGGAAGGTCTGGTGAGTCCACACAGCATTTTGGGATGGGGAATAGTGTGCTCTGGTTTTTTTGGCATTTCTTTAAACCAATCACAATCGTGTTGGGTGGAGCTAAGCATTGCCATGTGCAACAGTCCCTTTCCAAGTAGCCTCAGTGAGAAACTTGTTTAGGTATACGTTCAAAAGTTGTTTTAGTCATGCAACAGAAACCTCAGATTGGACAGATAGTCTAGCTAGCTGTCTGGATTTACCCTGCAGAGACCTGAGGAGCAGGTAACCAGAGTCCTCAGAAATTGGTCGTAGTTTAAAATTCCAACAGTAAAAGATAACGAACATTTGGCCAAAGAAAGACATCTGGCGGAATTTTCAGCAGCACCTGAACGAGCCAGGAAGTGAAACTTCATCGATATAATAATACATTTTATTTATAATGCCCTTTACATTTCAAAAAGAAATCTCAAAGTGCTACAATTAATAGGGAGTTAAAAACAGTTTCCAGAGTAAAATACAATTTACAAGCAATAATAAAACACCATAAAAATATAGACTAGGGTCTGACTGACGCTGGGTTCTGGCAGGACGCAGAATCTATAGCTGGAGCTTGTACCGTACCCAGGCTTTGGACTGTCTGCCACTGCCTCTCTGAACCATCTCAAACATATAGACAAATGACTGAATCTCTCCAGTGTGTTTAGCCATTGTGATGCCTGCTGCTTTTTTACCTCACAACCTAAGGTTGATGCTAGAATGTTGTCAAATGAGTCTCAGTCTATTGCAAGCAGCGGTGGTGGGCGGGGCGAGGCCAGATCCAGAAGATGTGCTTCCAGCCGATTTCCACTGTTTTTTTAAAACTTTTTATATGGGAAAAAAAAATGTTAAACTAAATGTTAACCATAACAGATTACTTTCAAACGTGTTTGGAGTGGGACTTTAACAACTGGGATCCTAACTGGGACCACTGTAGAGAGGGAATTGAGATCTACAGAATAATTAAAAGTGCAGATTTGGTAACCAGACATGGAGCTTAACTTTGCAAAAATGTTTAAAATATGAGGAATTGAGACAGCTGCCCTGTCAAAAAAAGAGGTATATAGTTATTGATTTTACCAAAAGTGATGGGGATGAAAAGCGCGTGTTGTTTGTGCAAGATTCTAATTTGCTTCAATGACAGCATACTGTATAGTCTACTGTTTAGGTTTCTGGCTCCAAGCCCTGCAGCTGATGAAAGCTACTTACATTAGAGACAAAACATCCCAGCACTATACATTTATTTAGTACTATCCCCTCGATACATTAGGAGGAGATGGAGGGACAAAGAGAAAAAAAGGCATGCATGAATGGAGAGAAATGAGAGAAAATGGCATAAGCAGGATGGAGAAAGAACAGAAGAGAAAAAGACAGAGAGAGAGAGAGAGAGAGAAGAACAATGAGCCACTTGAATAAAAGTGAGGGAGAGTGAAAGAGAGAGTTCTGCTAAAGTGCAGCTTTAGATTAATGGCTCATCTTCCGTGAATAAGACACCTTTGGCTCTCGGTCTAAACTAGGGTGTGTCGTTAATCACCGTAGCAACAGATGAGACAATGGGCATCGATATGACATTGAGCTTTAGAACGCTTGCCCATATAGGAGCCAATTCCCATTTCAGTGCGTTGGATGGGAACCAAGTGCAACATAGAATCACTTCAATAGTCTTATCAGTAAACAAACATAAAACATAAAGGTGGCTTCTGCTGAGAGAGTGCATAAGCATGTGTCTGTGTGCTCCGGAGTTTCTATATTTATGAGGATCAAAGATGTTAGATGAGAAATTTTGTGTCACTCCTTACTTCCCTCTACTTTAAGTTTAATACATTTGGAAATTTGCTATTTAGAAGTGAGATGAGAAGATTGATGTGAATTTCATGTCTGTGTGTTGAATTTTATTGCTGGAGTCAGGAGACGTTAGCAGAGCAGAGAGAAAAGCTAGCTGGATGGTGCTCAGCGTCATGACATGAACACAAATCTGTACCCAAAGACAGATTGAATATGATTTTCCATCAGGTAGTTATGGTAATAACAATAGAAATAATAAATAAAGAAATTGATTTGGTGATCGGACTGATTCTTTTTTAGCAATAATTCTAATGTATCTCAGCTTGTACATGTGTGTGTACACAGTGATTGCACTGCCGTGTGTTTCAAGCATAAAACATAAAACACTACTTATTAGAAAGCAAAATATGGAGGTATAACCGAGCAGTCTGACGTGTAGTGGAGGTCTGTACGGTTCCTGGTGTCAGTTTCAGATGACTTAATGAGGGTAAACAATGGTTTAATTAACAAATTAGTCCTGCTGCCTTGAACTGAAGAAGTTTTTCAAAAAAGTATAATGTATATAATTAAATGTTTTTTCCCTCCACAGGCTCACATTGGTAAATTAGGGGGTGATCTTATGCTCTCGGGGGCGGTTCAGCAAAAAGAGTGTTTCCCAGGTGCTATTTTGCAGTTTCAGAAAACAATTCCACCACAGATGCTATTATTCCGATGCTATTTTAAGGGTACATGCTTGACCGTAATGTAGAGTGTGCACACCGTGCGTACACTTTGCTTCTCTCATCTCCTGGACCTAGCAGTTCCCATTAAGCAAACCATACATAAATACAAGGAAAAATATGACCTTGTTTTACACATTTCCATGATGGATGTGTTGACGACATACATGAGGAACTATTAGAGGACTAAAGGAGATGTGATGTTGAACTGCATTGGCCGATGCCACTTAACCCAACAGCAGCCGCACGGGAGAGAAGAGACAGAAGAGCTGCATCGTCTATAGAGAAGTAATCTCGGCCTAATGTTAGACTAGATTGCCAAAATATCACCATGCATTCATAACCTCATGATTCAGTGAGAGTGAGCATGAAACATTGGAAAGTAGGCTATGTTTTTGTGACATTTATTTATTTACATTTTGTCAAAAAGAAAAATTGAAAGCAAACGTTGGTCTCTTCGGCTGTGACCCACTCCTGGCGTGCGCCCATGGATGTATTAAGAGCTCGCACCTAGCAAATCTGCCATTATAATAGCAATCCGCCATGGAACAAGCTCTGATTGCACATTACGCCCAAACCACACCTATAAGTAATGTAGCTATTTCAGACCAACGCATTTTAGCTTTGCGTCGGGCGCAAGAGTCATTTATGTATATATTAGCAACAGCGCCTGCGATCCACCCACAAAGCTACTGGCGTTAGATACTTGCTTTTCAGATCATCAAGATATAGCCTTAGGTCTCTTTTAATATCTGCAGATTCCGCTGTAAACAATTACTGTATCAGTCCAGTAGAGGGAGTACCCAGCTTCATCTTTTGACTGCAAATCTTCAAGTCTACTATGTAGTGCAAGCGTTCATAAAGCTCTGCTTAAGTTACAGGGAAAGCATGCAGGGGTTTTATTTTTAACCAATCCGTTTTAACATGTATGATTCCAGTTTGGTACAAAAGCACCTCAGTAGTAGATCTCAACAACTACCGCCCAATAGCTAAACTTTATTTCTTAGCAAAAATCCTAGAATAAAGAGCTGCAGTTTCAGTCATTGTCTCCTCCCTGGATTAAAAAAAAACTTTTGTGCTGCCCTCTTCATTGGCCATTCCAAAGCATTTAATGCTGTTGCTCATAAAATCCTACTCCATAAACTACAGTCTAAAGATCTGGATGAAGTCACTTCATTGGTTCCACTCTTTCTTTACAGAGAGAGTTTGGTTTATTGTTGCTGATGATAGTTAATAAAACAATCTTACCATCAGTAATGGGTTGCCACAGGGGTCGATCCTTGGAATTAAAGGATGTCTTCTGCCATCCAAAAAAGTACTGTGCAGTCAACCTTCACGTCTGCACTTGACTACGGTGATATTCTTTATTTTCATGCTGCCCCATCAACACATCATAGTGAATTACGTGTTGTCACAAATGCAAAATTTCGTAGTCACCATTGTTATCTGTCATCTCATGCTATTGATTTACAAAGCCCGACTGTTGAAACTTCCAAACTACCTCATATTTTCTCTCTTTTAAATCTAGTAACTACAGGACATGTTTTAGTAACGCTGGATATCCCTTATTAACTCATCAATGTTGGCAGAACTGGTTTCAGATACTATGCACCTTTTAAAGGGAATGAACTGGAAACTTCAAACTAAAGTCTTGCATCCCCCTTGATGTTTTTATAAATGTTACTTGTTCTCAGGTCTTTAATTTGTAGATTGTAAAAGGTAAATTAGTTTTTTTTCCCAATCCTATTTCCCTATATTTTTGTGTCTAAGTGACTGATGGGAACAACAATATTTGACATTGGTCCGGTATGAAGCGAGATCGCTGCTGTCAGCAGTCAACAAAACAAGTTACAATGTAAGTTACCAGGCAATTGTGCACCCTCAATTTACATCCACAAAAGTGCTTGTTTTTTCACTGACAGGTTCAGATAATTCTAAGTGTCTGACAACATTATTGAAAAGATTTCTAAGGAGGTTGACCTTTCTGTTAGCGTAAGATTCCCTTTTTCGAACCAAAAAAATCTGCGAAATTGCTAAACCCACAAGACTCCATGTACATTTTCAGTAATTTTATCATCGTAAAATACACGTCATTCAAAGTCAACAGGAACAACAAAACTATGAAAAGCCGTTTTGGTTCGTCTTTAAACGTTGCCAACCATCACAATTCTAGTTTTGGTGGAAATAAACAAAATGAACAGATTTACATGTGAAAATATGTTGGCTCTATAGGGGAGAGCCGGGACAGTTGAAACACTTTTTAATTAAACGTAATTAACAAAGCGGTCTTATCACACTGAAAGCTGATATTTTGTCACTAGCAACTTACACGTGTCATCTGTCAAATACAGTTGTATTTTTAGCTTTGGACAAAACCGTTCAGGAGTTATTACAGCAACAGTGGGACGTGCGTAATGTTTCATCTGTCCCTCCTGGACGGGACGAATGAAACAGCACGCGGGGACGAATGAAACGTACAGTTTGAGCCATATAAACTTCCAACAACTTTAATATTTTACTGTATTTCATGGATGGTACTTCCAAGAGGTGTTATTATAGATAGATTGTTTTAGGACTATGCGTCTTTGTGAATGTCTGTTAATAACTAATTGCCGTCATCCTGAAGCGCGTATAAAGCGGTTATTGAAATATCATGCACTGTGGATGATTGTGCTGTTTTCATAGCTAGAACAGTAAGTTTTTCTATTTATATCATGTTTCTATTGTAGAAAATGTCATTTCACTAGGTTTCGACACGGGTTATACCACTGGACATCCAAATAACGCGCCCCAACCCGTCCGTCTCCATAGGATAACATGGGAAAAATCGACCCCCCCTACCTGGTGGGCTCAAATATATTTTCATCTTTCTAAACTGCTTTTCCTTGTCTCACCCCATAATAATTGTACGAACACAGATATTTGTGCATTTACTTAAATCCATGGAGTTCCCCAGGTCGGGGACGGTTGAAACAGCTGTTCAACTTCCCGACATAGATATATGACATTATCGCCTGTTTTGCTTTTCATGTAAACAGCATGAAATTGAAAGTCTGGGATGGTGAGACCACTAACTGGTCTACTGAATAAGCATGCAGTCAAACCTTTAAATAAAAAACCCTCGTTAATAATCAAAAAAATGTGACCGCCAATGAAGTTTACTTTTGACCATCAAAACGCGTTTATCGGCTGTAACTCCGCGATGAAAGAAAATAACAGGAAGATATTTGGCTGATAGAAGGAGGTTAACACGCTCTATGTTCAGACCTAAAGAAGTCTGTCTATCATCATTGCACTCGGAGAAAACTGGAATGTTTCATCCGTCCCGCGTTTCAATCGTCCCGGCTCTCCCCTACACGCTAAAAGTTTTGTTTTTAAAATGCAGTCTGGTGGGATTAGCTATAGTGATACTGCTGCTAGAGCTGTTTCTGATTAAACAAAGAGGATTTAACTCTTAAGAAAAGGTCTCTCTCTGTAGGGTTCCTTTTCATAATGTTGTCAGACACTTATAATAACCTGAACCTGTCCGTGGACAGAAATTGACGATGCACATTTGCCCTTCAGGATTACATTGCCTCCTGGTTCACGGCTGCTGGTTACAGCGTTTTTGCTCAATACTGGACCAATTTCCAGGTTGAAAAAGAAACAAAGTTATCCTTTAATCTTAAGGAGACTGCCTGTTTAAATTAGAATTAAATAATAGTTAAAAAATAAATAAATATAAAACTATCCAGTATTTCACAAAAAAACACCAGATAAGATTAACTATTTTTGAAGAGATATGATTTTTCTCATTTCCTATGCTGTTAATTTATGTTGTGAGTAGGGGTGGGCGGATCGATCTAAATATTGATTGTATCGATGCCAACGCTGGTATTGGTATTTGATCGATACAACTGTAATTGAATCGATATTTTAATTTAGATATCTCTCCTCTACGTTCACTATACTTTGCTTGTGTCTTCCACCTTCCTGAGCAAACGCCGCTTTCACATCTTGGCCCACATTGCTCCACCTCCCCCTCCTGCTCCTCTGCTGTGATTCGTTGTTGTGTCGTCACGTGACTTACTGACACAACGCGCAGAGGAGCAGCGACTCGCTGTATTCATTCTACAGTGCCTAATAACTAAGAATTTTGTGCACTTCAATACATTAATAAAAAAATATTGCCTAAAGAATTGATCATTCATTCACCTCAGAAATAATGAAATGCTCTACCCTACACAAAAGTATTTTTTTAAGTAAAAAGTATTGTATTGGTATCGGTATCGGCAATACGGACCCTATATGTATTTGGTATCGGATTGATACCAAATTTTGCAGTATCGCCCACCACTAGTTGTGAGCCCTCAAATTTGTATTGCGACTTCAAGAACAGGAACCATTGGATGACACAACATGTTACTTTAATTTAATATTTTTTATGGGTGTTGTTAACACTTCAATCACATCTCCACTCCAGCTCTTTACTAACACAAACACATGAGAATGGCATTGATCTTCTCATCTCATTTTTGGAAAAAACTGAAACAAATCAAATATGCTATTACCCAAAATGTGCTTTTATGTGTATGAATTAAAGTTAGAATTAGAATAGTTATATCTAGGAGACATTTATGTTATGGTGAAATATTGGAATGGGGTGGAGAGGGTTAGTTAAAAAAGTTCAGGAAAACTCATAAGGACTGTTATATAAAAGGTGTTTGAGGAAGGTGAAACGTTGGATCATTTTGGGGTGACATTTAGGACAGCATGCAGGGCTTTTGGTCCCCGAGGAGAAAGATGGCAATGTGACCCACACAAAGTGAATGATCAGGAGCCACGCTTCAGGGGACTTCAGGTGACTTCATATGACATCGCAAAATGGCTGCCTAGGGAAGCTTTGACACCAAATGAATGAATGAATGCGGAGAATACCTGGCTCCACCAACAAAAAAAGTCAGCATCACTTTGTTTCCATGCCCTTACAAAGTCAATAAAAAGTGTGAAATACGTGTATATCTTACTTAAAGGAAGTGCAAGGGTATTTCAGAAAAGCAGATGAAGCAAGTCTAAAATTTGATGAAGTGCTGTCATGTTAGCAGTGAATGGCTTTACCTTATCTTCATTGTGTTTTAATGTTGAACCCATATCATGTTCTTGTGAAAAGGAGGGCTAGTTGTACAGTTTATGTAGGCCTTTATCATTTATCCAACTGGTTTTCATTTGATAAACAGTTTTTACAGTTGAATTTAAAGTACAGAGCCAGTAAGACACACACACACACACACACACACACACACAAAAATTAAAACAAATCCATCTGATTGTTATGATGTTATGACTAAGTACAAATCCAGTTTATAGCCTCAAAAAAATCTGTGTAGCAGCATTGTAGTTTCACAAATTCTTGATTATATAACTATATGTTATATAACTATATTAGGGATGAGCGAGTACAGCATTATCTGTATCTGTATCTGTTTAAAAACATGAATTATCTGTATCCGGATCCGTACTCGGAGTGGGCGGGGCCTAAACCGGAAGTGGTCCGATTTAGGTGTCAGGTTCCCCTTCGAGGGGAACTCGAACTGCGTCGGTTACGACACTATGGGAACGCCTTTAGGCATGACAGGGCTGAATGCAAATGAAAACTACTCCAATCCTATTGGTCCTAGTGAGAACGGTAGCATGTGACGGCATAACCTTTAGGGGCATATAAGCACACCAGCACATAGCTCATTGCTTTTTTCTATTCCAGCACGTTGGTTGATGTTGGTTTGAATAAGCTCCTGTATCCTACTCACCTGGAATAATGTCCGAGCGCTTGACCGGTTCCGGAGATGTGTGCTCCTCCGCCCGCGTTTCATCACGGTAGGCGATTCTCACGAACTGTGTGTTGCTTGTTGGGCCTGTCGCACGCCACGGCAGCTTTGAGGGGGCTGTTTGTGACCATTCAGGCCCTGCCATGCGGGTACTGGAGTCCCGCGTGGCCCTCTTTTCAGTGACGGACAGATACGCTCTCCCCGTGGCTCGGGCCCCGCGCTCGCTGAGGGCGCACGTCGGGTCCGGTCATGGTTCGTAGCAGATCTGTTGGAGGGTTCCGAACGGCTGGGCCCTTTCTCGTCCTTCGTCTGCCGATTCCGACTCCCCTGGTCGTTACTCGGCTTCTTCTGTTCGGACGCAGGCTAAGGCGGGTCACGCTCTGGCTCTAGAGCCCTGTGCTTGCGCCATGGAAGAGGTTGAGGACTTCCGGGTGTCGGACCGACGTCATCAGAAGGCGCCGCGCCGGACTATGAGAGCTGTTGGATGTGGTGACTCGGGCCGTGGCAAAACTCGGACTGGATTGGCCACAGGCTGTGAGGGAGCTTAACGCTGGTGGCAGGCTGGATGATCGCTTCCTGCGGAGCCACTCCGTGCCCCGCGCCCGATTCATGCCGTTTTTTTCCGGATTTGCACAGTGAATTGTGTAGATCATGGGATAAACCTTATTCTGCCCGGCTTTCTACTCCCCAGCTGCTGGAGTTTGGCAATGTGCAGGTAAGGACTGCGGCTACGGGACGATGCGCGGGTTGAGACTCTCTTGCTAGTTACCTCTCTTCCCAGCTGACGTCTTCTTTTGGCAAGCCGGCGCTGCCGACGGGTCCGTGTCGGGTGACTTCCTCGCTGGTGGGGAAGGCGTATATGGCGGCAGGCCAGGCTGGTGCGTGCTTGCACACCATGGCGGTTTTGCAGGCCTACCAGGCGGACCTGCTGCTGGAGATGGACGAGAGAGGAGGCCCCTCTGAGGAGGAGTTGGCGGAGCTACGCCGGGCCACGGATCTTTCGCTTCGTGCCACCAAGGCTACGGCCCGGGCTGTGGGTCGCTCCATGTCTGCGTTGGTGGCCACGGAGAGACACCTTTGGCTGAACCTTTCGGACATCAGGCAGAAGGACAGAGAATTCCTTCTGGATGCGCCGGTTTCTACTACGGGCCTGTTTGGGGAGGCGGTGAACTCTGTCGTCGACAGGTTTCGCCATGTGAGGTCCCAGGGGGAGGCATTCCAGCAGTTTTTCCCTCGCCGGACTGGATCCCGCTCTGCTGGGTCGGCTGGCCCTTCTCAGCCCTCTACCAGCTCCCACCGCCGGCGCCAGAGACAGAGTGTGGCTTCTCGCGGTCCCCCTCGAGTGGCTTGGGACGCTGGGCAACGCTCCCGCGCACCCCCCCCGCAGGTCGGACCTGAGGGCCGTCATCCGGTCTCGGAGGGGGAAGGCGAGGCGGTCCTGACTGTGTGTTGGCCCCCGAGCCGACTGAGGTCCCCTCCAGGGCGCCGCTGGCGTTGTTGTCCGCAGCGTGGCGCTCGGGACGCACTGGCCGCCGCCGGCGGGCCTTCTCCGCTCTGCCTTCCCCGAGGGGTGGCAGTGGGCCGGAGGTTCGGCTCCTGGACTACAGGTCGTCGGCGGGTTCTTCCTGGCAGCCCGCTTCAGGGGCTCTTCCGCGATCGGCACGTCGCACTGGCCACCAGCCCCGAGGGGTTGGTTCCGCTGGCGGATTTTGCAGACGCTTGGCGCGGTTTGGTGAACATGTCCCCATGGGTTCTGCGCACTGTCGTCGAAGGGTACAGGCTGCAGTTCCGGGTCCGCCCCCCCGGCTTCTCTGGGGTGGTCCGGACTGTGGTGCGCCCGGACCAGGGCCTGGTGCTGGGACTGGAAGTGCGCTCGCTGCTGGAGAAGGGGGCCGTGGAGCTCGTTCCCCCGCAGGACAGCGGGTCCGGTTTCTACAGCCGGTATTTCCTGGTTCCAAGAAGGACGGGGGTCTGCGCCCTATTCTGGATCTGCGGGTTCTAAACCGGTCTCTGAGGAAATACAGGTTCAAGATGCTCACCATCCCCGCCATCGTGTGTCACATCCGGTCCGAGGACTGGTTTTTCACCGTGGATCTGAGGGACGCTTACTTCCACATCTCCATTCGTCCTTCCCACAGGAAGTTCCTGAGGTTCGCCTTCGGGGGCGTGGCGTACCAGTATCGGGTTCTTCCCTTCGGCCTGGCACTCTCCCCTCGCACTTTCACCAAGTGTATGGATGCGGCGCTGGCCCCTCTGCGGCTCCAGGGCATCCGGGTCCTCAATTACATCGACGACTGGCTTATCCTGGTTCAGTCTCGGGAGTTGGCGGTTCGGCATCGAGATGTCGTCCTTGCTCATCTTCTTCGTTTAGGGCTGAGGCTCAACGAGGGGAAGAGTGTGCTAGCACCCACCCAAAGGACTGTCTTCTTAGGGGTGGTGTAGGACTCGTTGACAATGCTGGCACGTCTGTCTCCGGCTCGTGTCGAGTCCCTTCTGGCCGCGGTGAAGGGTGTGAGGCTGGGCCACGCCATCACAGTGAAACACTTCCAGAGGGTGTTGGGCCTCATGGCGGCTGCTTCCAGCGTGATACCTTCTGGTCTTCTGCACATGAGGGCCCTGCAGTGGTGGCTGAAGTCCAAGGGGTTCTCCCCGAGGGGGAACCCATTCCGCCTGATACGGGTTGCGCACAAATGTCTTCGTGCCCTGTCGGTGTGGAAGAAGCCTTGGTTCCTGTCCCAAGGACCCGCGCTGGGGGCTCCCTGTCGCCGTGTAATCGTTTCGACAGACGCTTCCCTCACCGGGTGGGGCGCGGTCATGGACGACCGCTCGGCGAAGGGTGTTTGGCAGGAGCGTCACTCGTCATGGCACATCAATTGCCTCGAGATGCTGGCCGTGTTCCGAGCTCTGCGGAGCTTCCTGCCTGCACTCCTGGGTCATCACGTGCTGGTCAGGTCCGACAATACAGCTGTGGTGGCCTATCTGAATCCAGATAGGATTCTGCAGACTGGCGCATCAGATCCTCCTGTGGTCCCAGCGGAGACTGCTCTCTCTCAGGGCGATGTTTATCCCTGGACTTCAGAATCAGGGTGCGGACCTGCTGTCGAGAAAGGGGCTGAGGCCCGGGGAATGGCGGCTCCACCCCGAGGTGGTGGAGTCCTTGTGCGCAAGGTTCGGACCTATAGACGTGGACTTGTTTGCGTCTCAGGAGTCTACGCACTGTCCTCTGTGGTTCTCCCTGACGCCGCCGGCCCCGCTAGGGCTGGACGCCATGGTGCGGGAGTGGCCGAGGCTGCGTCTGTACGCTTTTCCCCCAGTCGCCCTGCTCCCGGGGATCCTGGAGAGGGTCCGTCGGGAGGGCATCTGCCTGCTTCTGGTAGCTCCTTTCTGGCCGACCCGGGTGTGGTTCTCGGACCTGATGGCGCTCCTGGACGGTCTGCCGTGGCGCGTCCCTCTGAGGAGGGACCTGCTATCCCAGGACGGGGGCCGGGTTCTTCACCCTTGCCCCGCCCTGTGGCGGCTGTGGGTCTGGCCCTTGAGGGGGCCCAGTACCTGGAGGCGTGCCTGACGGAAGGAGCGGTCGAGACTCTCCTCAGCTCCAGGGCCCCGTCTACACGGAGGATGTATGGCCTGAAGTGGAACGTCTTCTCTGCCTGGTGCAGTGGACGCATGCTGGACCCAGTTACCTGCCCGGTGGTTCGGGTGCTGGAGTTTCTGCAGGACCGCTTCTCTGCGGGCCTTTCCCCATCCACCCTCAAGGTTTACGTGGCAGCCATTTCGGCTTTCCACGCCCCTTCGGGAGATGGGTCTCTGGGGAGACTTCCCTTGGTCGTGCGGTTTCTCCGTGGGACCCGGAGGATGAGACCTGCGACTCGCCCTAGGATTCCCACCTGGGATCTGGCGGTGGTTCTCGAAGCTTTGGCTGAGGCCCCCTTCGAGCCCGTGGAGTCGGCTGAGGCCAAGTTCCTGACCCTGAAGATGGCCTTCCTCCTTGCTATCACTTCTCTGAGGAGGGTGGGGGACCTCCAGGCTCTTTCGGTTGCTCCCCGGTGCCTGGAGTTTGCCCCGGGTAATGTGAGGGCCATCCTGCACCCCATTCCGGGCTACGTTCCCAAGGTGCAGTCCTCTGTTGCAGGGCCCATTGTACTGCAGGCGTTTCATCCTCCCACCTCATGTGGACGGCGGAGGACGGAGGCCCATTTGCTCTGCCCGTCAGAGCGCTGAGCGTCTTCGCTCTGAGTCCTCCCGGTGGAGGAAGACGGACAGTTGCTGGTGTGTTTCGGGTCCCCCAAGCTGGGTTCCCCGCTTCCAAACATACTATCAGCAACTGGATTGTTCAGACTATCTCCCTGGCCTATCAGTGCGCGTTTGCCTCACCTATGCTGTACGGGCTCACTCCACAGGGGCATGGCGCCGCTACTTACGGCTCTCCTCTCTGGGGCGTCTCTTCAGGGGTTTGTGATGCAGCTGGCTGCCACTCCTCACACCTTCTTCAGGTTTTATAGTCTGGACCTTCCTCCGCTCCGGCACCCGGGTGCTCTCCTCCTAGTCGTGCCCAAGGGTTGCTTGCATGCTGGGCAGGCGGGGTTCGGCGCGGGTTAGTGGGTATCTCGTTTCCATAGTGTCGTAACCGACGCAGTTCGAGTTCCCCTCGAAGGGGAACGTCTCGGGTTACGTATGTAACCCTTGTTCCCCGAGATAGGGGAACGAGACACTGCGTCGGTTCGCCGCCCCTCGCCCCGCTGGAGTGCCTTGCTTCATAGTAAGAGCTAAGAGCTATGTGCCGTGTGCTTATATGCCCTAAAGGTTATGCCGTCACCATGCTACCGTTCTCACTAGGACCAATAGGATTGGAGTAGTTTCATTTGCATTCAGCCCTGTCATGCCTAAGGCGTTCCCATAGTGTCGTAACACGACGCAGTGTCTCGTTCCCTATCTCGGGGAACAAGGGTTACATACGTAACCCAGAACGTTCTCTTGAAAGTGCGGGGCTTAACCGTTGTTATTTAAGCATGCAATTGATATGAGTTGATAAGAAATTGTTATATTATTGCTGATTTGAAATCTATATACATGACAGAATCAGCATTCAGATCAATGGTGTGTCTGGTAACAACTATATAGGCCTACAGTATATAACAAGTTTTGCAACAATAATACAGCAATGTGGTTGCAATATTAAGTAAATGTAATAAACAAGAGTTTCATACTCATAATAAACTATATTTTTTAACTTTAAATTTTTCTATTATCAGTGTGATCAATTTTTTTTTATTGGTTCTTTTTTTTTCCCACCAGGTATTGTGATGTCTGTGCCTAGTGAGTGAAGAATATATATAAAGATATAGATAGATAGATAGAAATAGATAGTATATCTATCTACTATCTATCTATCTATCTATCTATCTATCATCTATCTATCTATCTACTATCTAATTATATATATTATATATATATAGATATATATCACACACACACTACCGGTCCAAAGTTTGGGTCCCTTAGAAATTTCCATTGCACTCCTTATAGACAGAATACCAGCTGAGATCAGTTGCCTTGTTTTTTAACCAGGCAGTAATCAGATTACATTATGTGCTGACATAATTGCAAATAGGTTTGCCAGTGTTTTTTAGTTATTTTTTAAAATGAAATCAGATTAGTAAACATAATGTGCCTTGATGATTGAATGAATGGTTGTTATAATGGGTAATGTAGATACTGCATTAAAGATCAGCTGGTATTCTGTCTATAATGGAGTGGTATGGACATTTCTAAGTGACCCCAAACTTTGGACCGGTAGTGTATATATATATATATATATAGAGAGAGAGAGAGAGAAACAAAGAGAGAGAGGGGGGCGGGGGGTTGGAATGTGTTTGTGTGTCTTAATTTGTAATATTATTTATTTATACCGCAACTGCCTTTTATTTTTTTTTATAAAACACAGCAAGAAAGTTTCAGACATTCAAAAAAACTGGTTAGAGCCAGCAGGCAGTTTAAAAAAAACAACAAAAAAACTCCGACATCAGAGATGCAACCCGAGTCCCATTCTACCGAGCACTATGTCTGAACAAACTCCACGGTTACCAGAAGTCTC
>NC_045752.1:22630579-22637237 GCF_008692095.1 Etheostoma spectabile
ACTAGTTCAAACCGAAGTATAAAACAAACCTGAAGCTGAAGAAACCCTAAATGTTAACGGAAAAACCCCGCGGACCAGAAGGGGAGAGCTGTTCACTTCTCCGTGTCCCGTGCGAGTGAGCGGAGCGGCACTCAGCAACAGAAGGAGTCTGTCTGTGTAGGGAGGGGCGCTGGGACTAGCCAATCACAGAATAGTGTAGGGAAGGGGCGCTGGGACTAGCCTATCATAGAATAGTGTAAGGGAGAGGCATTGTGACTGGCACTGTGACTAGCCTATCACAGAACGGAGACACAGTCAATGGAGAATTTCATTGAATCCGAGCACGGATATTGACTCGCATTACTTGTATAATACACAAGTATTATACGAGTAATGCGAGTGCTTTATCCGTACCGGATACTCGTTTCAGCTGAGTACTCGGCTCATCCCTAAACTATATTATATGGCTATAGTGTAAATTGCCTTCTTTTAACCCAATTATTGCGATTTGGTCTCTCAAGTTGAAATATTTCAACTCACAAATTTTCCATATTTGCCTCGTTCCCGTCGCACCATTATCGTCATTTGCGTGTCTTTCCATATACTTTGTATGTGATCAGGCCATCAAAAATGTGGGCAGTGTGAAGGCGCCATTAAGCCTTCTGTTATTTAAAATTCAAAAAAAAATTTTTTTAAGAAATATAAATAATTACCAAAGAAAATTGTTCTGTATTCTAACTAAACACCATGGCTGCAGTCAAATAGTCCTTTTTGCTTAGAATGGTTCCTAACGGAGTGATATGACCTAGAAAATTATTTAGATACAAATTCCGTAGTCCACCTTCAGAACAGCGTAGTTTCACCGGCAGACCCACATCAGTAACATCCACTGTCACATAATTACGTAGTCCTGTGTAAGGGCAGTCGGATTCTCTGAGTCTTTTCCTTTTAAATTCTCCTTCCCGTCTGTCCTTGACCACAGGACATTTACCATTGGGTACAGAAAAGTTTTTTTTACTTTTTCAACCGCAACCCATGTTTGCTCTTTCTGCAAATAATTGTGCCAATTTTACACATCACACTTTGTATGAGACACTCCGGATGAATAGTTGGTCATTATGCACACTGAGACACCACTTACAGAATGAGACAGATGTGATGTATATGAGACTACCAATCTAATTGTACGGATAACTAGCCAGGGCTGCACCAAATGTACTGTTTTTTTATAACATTAATGAAGTATATCATCACAAATGCAGAGTTACTGTATCATTTTGTTGACACAAAGCATGCAGCATGGCTGATTACAGCATTGCTCAAGGCTGATGCTTGGCTGTAATTTATTAATCAGCTGAATGGAGGACCAGACACACTCATCTATGTGCTCTATCTCTCCTGAGAGATAAAATAAATGTTTTTTTTCGTTTTGGATTACAAGCCAAAAACACCGATTACTGCATTGATTTGAAGAGAGATGAAGAGTTACTGAGAATCTAGCACTCATTGTATTCATCAAGTTGCTTCTCTTACATATCTCATCGTGAGAAGAAATGCTTGAATAAGAACCGATTGAATTAATAAATCCTACGACGTGCTCCACTAGTTTAACAGGTGGCACTAACACGTCTCCATGCAAGCTAAACATTTGTTTCAATGTTTAGCTAATCCCTTCTATTCAGCTCTCTGTGTAAGGAGGTGACTTTGTTTCAGAGATTTAAAAAAAAAAAAGGGACAGAAAGGAAATGTAATATCCTAGACCTTGCACAAATCTTTTTATTTAGCTTGATGGAGGATCTGGATGGTGTTTGGGAATTTGCTTTCAAAGTATAGCTTTGCACGTTACCAATTACTTCACATAGGAAGAAATTGAACTACAGTAAAGATGTAGACATTTATGAACTGTATCTCTTGTACGTTATGGTGCTGCACATTACTTTATATTTGGTTGAACAAATTTTCATTAACCGTAATTTCTCTTGTTAAAATCCAACATTGCCTCCATCTTCTTTTTTTATTATTATTTTTGGGGCATTTTCGGCCTTTATTTTTGACAGGACAGATGAAGACATGAAAGAGGAGAGAGACCGGGAACGACATGAAGCAAAGGGCCGCAGGTTGGAGCCGAACCTGGGCCCACCGCGCCGAGGAGCAAACCTCCACACATGGCCAAGTCATCCGGATGCCCGTCCCCATATTGTATTTGTGTTTTATGGTGTAGGTGAAATGCTTGAGTGGCGATATTCTAGATGTGGCACATTACATCCCTCATCCAACTTTGGACTAGCCTGGAAACTAGAGTAATCTGCAAACTCATGTTTTATTTGGTATGGTGGATACTGTACGTCTGACCCCCTCAAAATCAGACAGACTTCCAGCCGACCAGGTCCTGGGCAGACCAATCCCAACCATTAACCTCCCTTGGGCGGGTTTAAGCATCATGCTTACTGAACGTAACGCACATGGCTCACAAAACTCAGATCAAACTGTGAAGCTAGGCAGTTCTGATCAAATGGGAATCAAGATTCTGTTAATGCATTGCCTATTTCTCGCCTAAAGTGTTTTCAGAAACCCATGCACTGTTTAGCTGTAATTTGAGAAAGTTTTTGACCAGGCAGCCCTTTTCTTCCTGCTTTAACACGGACAAAGGACTGCACCCACTTGCATGTGCGGCGGAGAACCAAGTTGTTTTGCTGCCCTGACTGGTTTTAGGTCTATTAAATTGCGTCCAGAGGTATTTTGCTCTGGCCTGTTGGCAACGCCCCTCGGAAATCAAAAATGAACAGAGATTCTAGACTAGTTCACATTTCATCTATTTAATTAGAAGATTTAAAGAAGTCCTAGGTTACATTTTAACATTGTTCCTTCTGCTAGTCTTTTCAATTTGTTGTCATCATATTCATTTAATTACCCCATAATATAAATACTGTTTCACTGCTCTATACCACAAACTGATAATAGCGTATTATATCTGTTGTGTTGTGATAAGAATTGTTGATAGGTATCCAGTGATTTTTTTTTAGTCCATTAACTTGGACTTGCATTCAAAGACTTGAGACATAACTTGGACTGGCCCTCAAAGACTTGAGACATGACTTGGACTTTCCCTCTAAAGACTTGAGACTTGACTTGGACTTGCCCACAAAACCTTGGGCCCTAATTTGGACTTGATCCAAACAATTTAAACAGCTTCTTTTCAGGAAACGTTTGTGGTATTTATTTAAGAAATTATTTTTAAATTACAGACCCCCAAAATAAAACATTTCTGAAATAAATGATAAATGTAATTTTGAAAGAAATACTTTTACAATATCAACCAGAAATTAAGACATTCAATGACTAATAACCCAAGTAATCCAAGGTATTATGGAGTTTTTAATGTTCTAGCTGTACATTTAAATCCATTTAGGTGAGAATTCTTACATGGATTACCATTGCTATTGCTACATTGTGTTTGAAGCTAAATCTCCCCATGTCACTGTAATGTGGGAACACCAAAAAGATCAATATTATAATGTATCATACGTTACATTTTACATCTTGAAGTCTGTGCCTCCAGATTAATGTCAATGTACAGTATACCTTTACATTCATTAAAACTACAACACTAAATTATATTGCTGCTTCACATGACCATCATTGTCCTAAAAGCTCTAAGGATGGCTTCACTCAGGTACAGTATCTGTACTGTAGTCAACACTTTACCTCCTGCACAGAAAAAATACTGTATTTGTTTTTCCCTCCAGATAGCTCAACATCAAAAGGAGCTTAGTGATGTGCTCCGGTAGCTTTATGTGAGCGTTGACGTCCCTTCACACAGACTAAATGAGCATATGTCTCATTGCCACTGCAATCCGGATGGAGATGAAAATACAATAATTAATACAGTAATTTATTTATAAATGTCCCCCACCCTGGTGAAAAAAAACTGATGCTTTGCTCAGGTACAACACAAAATATGTGTGTGTGTGACTTTCTGAGCATTACTATGTGTGCGTCAGAGCTATGGTTGTGTGTGTGTGCCTAGCCAGTGTTTTGAAGATTCCCTCCTTCAAAGCAGAGGCATGTAACAGAGGGGGTGATGGCTTTCCCTTTTTATATGCCACTCAAAACAGCCCTGAGGCTCTGCCGCATCCCAGACATGTTGAGGTAATAAACTTAAAACGCGCGCGCGCGCACACACACACACACACACACACACACACACACACACACACACACACACACACACACACACATCTGATTAGAATATTATGTTGTGACTAAATACAAATCCAGTAGCCTCAAAATCTCAACATGTGGCAGCATTCTAGTATCATAAATCATGCTTTCCACATTATGAGAGAGAGGGAAGAATACAATGTGTGTGTCATTTTGCAGTACAGTACATAAACTAACAGGGAATGACACTGAGGGGAATGGCAAATTGATGTCAGACTGGTGTGGAACTAAACAACACATTCTCATGAACAGGTTCGTATGAGATCATACCTAAAGCTATGCACCACAATTATAATGTAATATTTTTGACCAAATTACACCGACCAGTAAGGAAGTTTAGCCCACTGTTCACATATGTTCACATGTGTGACCATATGTTAAGTTCAGCATTGATCACAGTCACATTTAGCAGACAAAAATCAACTGTCACGCAGCGATGACACTGAAACGACCAGTTAAGATTGAAACAAAGCTTGTGGTTCGGGTTAAAACATAGGTCCCCCTTGTAGAGCAGGTTCACACGTATAGAGGTTTACTCCTTGACGCAGCACCCGAGGATTTGACTCCGACCTGCGGCCCTGTGGCCCTTTGCTGCATGTCATTCCCCCTCTTGTGTCTTCATCTGTACTGAAACAAAGGCCTATAATGCCCTAAAAAAATCTTTAAAAAAGTAAAATAGGTCCCTTCAAGTAGTACGCCTAGGACACAAACATAATTTTCCTGGATGAATGGCCCCTTAAGTTCTTCTGTGACACAAGCTGTGAATCTGGTGAGGCTTAATACCAGGGACACAGGTGATGATGATTACACACAGGTGAGATACACAAGGGGTGGAAGGGTAATCACAGAGGCAGGAAAGTAGACAAAGACAGGAAAACAAGTGACCAGGGAAGTAACCAAACAGTGGATTACAAAATAAAACAGGAAGTACATGTAAGCAAACAGAACACATGAAACCAACTAAAACACAGCAACTTGACACAAGGACAAAACATGACATTAGATACCGCTCTTGGTTAAAAGAAAAAGGCTCAAGCAATGACATTTCAGTGTTCTTTCAACCTTTTGTTGAGCACTTCTATTGGTACACAAAGCTTAATTTGGACATCACTAGTAGGAGAGCCAAAGACAGGTTGGGAAGTTTGAATGAATTGAACACATGGCTGGTGTTGGTTTTTAATTTTGTTGAAAGGTAGAACAGTGCACACAGCCTTAAAAACAAGCTGGCAGGAAGAAGCCACCAACTTTGAGGATAAGGCAAGGGGCAAAGTCGGTGGGTAGCTGGGTTTGGCAATGGTAGGAAGAAGTTTAGTCCAACAAGTGAGTGGGGAGTGACAGAATCTGGATCAAAACATAATGGGGAATATGAACTAGAAATAAGAATGCTGAGTAACTCCTGTCTCATATAAAATCCTGTGTAGTTCAGCTTGCCATCTCATAGTGTTATTGAGACAGAGTCTTACACAGAAATCTGATTTTGCAGGCCTGAGTACATAAGCCAGGGGTGTCAAACATACAACCCTAGGGTCAGAACCGGCCCAACAAAGGGTCCAATCTGGCCCATTGGAAAGCAAAGTGGGAAATATGAAGAGAAGTTAATTTCAAATTTTCTATATTCCCATTTGTCCACTGGGTCTCATGCTGTCCTAATAAGAGAAGCCGTTCAGGCTGTTATAGATCCCACATGCTTACTGTACATGCAGGCTACACACCGTAAAGCGGATAGACGACTGTTCATGCAGGAGCTGGAAGGTGGAAAAAGAGAGTCTGGTCTGATTTTCCCCTAAAAAATTAACAAGTGCCTATTTCTACACACAGTTAGCCTAAATTGGGACTCACTGTTTTTGGTGTGTTCACAGCATCTTTTTTAAGGAATATAATGTTCAGTGTCACTATCAGAGTCACTTTTTCAGTTGAAAACTGAGACATATTCTTAAAATTGCCCTTTTTTTCTTATGATTTCTCAGGTTGTTCATCTCCTGTTTTGTAAGTAGATAGAAAGGGACAAAATTGGAGTTGTTATTAATCAGTTATGATGCAGTGGTTTTACTGGTCTGGCCCACTGGAGATCAAATTGGGCTGAATGTGTCCCGTGAACTCAAATACGTTTGACACCCCTGACATAAGCCAACATGCTCCATTATTTTACATGTAGAATTTCAGTGAAGATGCTACATGATCTGCCTGAAACTTGTACAGAACTGTTATATGTGTTGCATGCAACAATACACTATAGCAATCGCCGCTTTTTTGGTTCTACGTCTTGTGACACAGACACTCCCCCAGTCCGCCTCAACTACGCTGGCAAAAGCAAGCTAGGGGACGGGTGCTGAGACTTACTGTGGGTTCCCAGGGAAAACGTCATCATTAACGTCACTTCGAAACTTCAAAGTTTGCTAACTGAGTTTCCCAGTTGGTGACGCGTTGTTGACCACTGACGTTTGATGTAGGCGACTTT
>NC_045752.1:22637247-22652580 GCF_008692095.1 Etheostoma spectabile
AAATATTTCAATGACAATAAACTGTGTATTGTGGACAAACGCCTCTGCCAAGACACATACAGACATAACATGTTTCAAATTATTCACAAATGCGCGTACACTATGAAAAACAACACCTTATTTGTGTCTTTTCCCATTCGTTGTCCTGCCAATAACACAAACACTTGTCGATGTGCTGTTTGCATGCTTCCATAAGAAAACAGCAGCAAATCTTTGTTATTGTGGCTTCCATGTTTCCACACACCTTGATGCTCTAAGCTACGCCCAACAGTTGGTGTCAGTTATGCAACAAGTTCTTTCGGCAATATAACAGAAGAAGAGGAAGAAGAAGAAGAAGAAGAAGAAGAAAAAGAAGAGGAACATGCATCATGTGAACACTAACAGTTGGAAAACCAACGTAATTGGGGGGGGTCCCTGATATTCCCAGGTGGGATGAACGCACCATTACCCGTGGAAGAGGAAGAGGCTGGGGCCATCCAGCGAGTGACTCTGTAGCATGCGAGCCCTTGACTTTGAGTAAAAGGTCCTATTTTTCCTATTTCTTCCTTTCTTCTTCTGGAATTCTACTGAAAACCCCCAACTCCATGCTCACAGCTCTACAGCCTCCAGAGTGACGTCGGAGTAACTCCGCTAGGTAACTCGGCTAAAGAGACAATCAAAGATTGTCAACCGAAAGCTAGAGGCTTCACTAGGTTGGTGAAGATGACTCGTGGGGGGACCTGACTGTTCTTTTTTGTTTGAGTGTTTTGCCAAGGACCTGAAGAGAATTGTTGTGATTTAGAGAGGAAAAACATCTATTTTAATTGTATTGGTGGAGTTTATTTGGGTGGGATTGTATAATACACTGTATTGAACTGAAATTGTCCATGGGGTTTATTGTGTCTGCTGAAACCTTATGAGTTACTGTGGTTGTTAGTTTGGTGCTAAAGGAACATTGTCCTGTGTATAAAAATATAAAATTGTCAGAGTTTCCCTCTGACTGGCACACTGGCAACTGTTATAACACACAACAGAACACCAGCACTGTCCCCAAATCACGTTTTGTTTTATTAAAAACAATTTATTCCAGCCTTGTGCACAGAGCTGATTCAATCAAAAAAGTGTGACTTGATTGAACCAGAACACAAAGACAGATTATATGGTGGCTACTTTCAGTTTGTAATGTGTTATTGTTATATGTACCAGTTACATACTTCTCATAACATAAAAGTCCCATGGCACGAAAATGTCACTTTATGAGTTTTTTTTTTTTTAAATGAATATGCATTCCCCCAGCCTGCCTATGGTCCCCCAGTGGCTAGAAATGGTAATAGGTGTAAACCAAGCCGGAATCTTGCCCCTTATGAGGTCATAAGGGACAAGGTTACCTCCCCTTCCTCTGCTTTGCCCACCCAGAGAATTTGGCCCACCCATGAGAGAGAGACATCATGGCTTTCAAACGAGCAAAGTGGCAGTTGGTCAAGGCCACACCCCCAGCCTCCACCTTGCTACAGATTCAGAAATGGCACATACTAAGGTTTATGTAAAAGAGACTTCAGATACAGTATTAGGGGACCACTAAGGTCTATATAAAAGAGACTTCAGATACAGTATTAGGGGACCACTAAGGTCTATATAAAAGAGACTTCAGATACAGTATTAGGGGACCACTAAGGTCTGTATAAAGAGACTGCAGATACAGTTTTAGGGGACCACTAAGGTCTATATAAAAGAGACTTCAGATACAGTATTAGGGGACCACTAAGGTCTATATAAAAGAGACTTCAGATACAGTATTAGGGGACCACTAAGGTCTATATAAAAGAGACTTCAGATACAGTTTTAGGTAGGTATAAGGTTTATATAAAAGCATCCAAAGAGCACCATGTCATGGGATCTTTAACATCTCTGCCCTCATAATGATTTTAGAGAACCCATGAATCTAGTCCAGGGCAAGCAGGTGGCAGGAACATTACGTTGATCAGTTTACTGCTTTCTCAGCCGGTGACCTTTATTACATCCTTATCCACCAGGGGGTGTGGAATCTCCACAGGATACACACTGAGGATTCCTTGTCTACCAATCAAACCACCTTCAACAGCAGGGGATGATTTTTTTACTTTAACTTACCTGGGTGACTGAGATGACTCAACACAAAGCAATTTGTCTTCAGCTCTGTAAGTCATAAGATGCACAGTAGACATATCCTGGATGATGCAGAGTTTGCATCACTGGGAAAGTGTAGCTTTCAGCATGAGAAAATACTCCATAAATGCTACTAAGTCCATTCAAATGTGCTAATGAGATGAAGATTGATTGGGCATTCACATGCATTTGAGCCATGCTGTGTTTGACATTAATACATCTGCAGCCTCTCAATTGCAGCAGGGAGCTGCCACGCTGGCCGCTGAGCTGCTTCACAGGAGGAAGTGAGTGCCGTGATCAAGGACTCTTCGGCAGAGGCTGTTGAGGAGAGAGCATTACTCAAGTTCTCTCAATGCTCTTATCCTCTTATGTTTCCCAGCTAGACAGGGGCTGATCCCTCACATGCATCTTCGGAAATGGCGGTAGTGTCACCATGGCATGTCTGGCCAGTTGAAAACAATGCCTTTTAAATTTGGACAACAACACTAAAGCACCAATTGTCTTTGATGGAATACAGATTGTAGGGCTGGGGATTGTTTAAAGATTTCCGATGTTGGTACTAATGCCAATGCTGTGACTTCAATACCGATTCCAAAACGATAATGTTTTTAATATGAATTTCATAAAACAAAACAAAATTACAACATTACACATTATGGCACACATCTTTTTATTTATTTTCCAGCTTCTACTACGTGAGCCCCGTCTCTCTGTGTAACGAGTTTTTCCTGCGTGTCTCTAAGACGTGTAATGTTAGACAGCCAATCACAGACGTTGTTCGATTTGGTAGCATCACGCTGCATGCTTATTGGCTTACTGACCCTGATGATATTTACTCCTTAGGTTATAAATATGGACATTGAACAAGCCCCCAGAAAACAGTGCCATGTCTTAAAGCGTCCATGGGCTTAATGGCCAACGGTGGTACTACACCCCTCTGGCCCAGAAACACTTTTCACATTGACTTAGCAAAGCGAAAGAAACTTCTATATTTCAGCAGATAATTCTTTTTGGGGTACATTCTTTTACCAGCCCGAACACCTAAAGGGTCCTTGTTTAAAATGTCACGTTTTAAACATTTTTAACATTTACTAGTAGCCGAATCAAGAGTTATTAAACGGGCATAAAGAATGTGCATAATGCTTTGATTGACTGCGCCCGCCCATGTTGCCCTGCACTGGGCATGCTCATATGACGGTTCTCCCAAGGTCCTGTAGCTGTAATATGGATATAGCTAATGGTTTTAATTTACCATGTGTTCTTTTAATACATGCATGGTATTATCTTGCATGTAGACAGGTAACACCTGCACTACCTGATAATGTTGTAGTTTCTGTTCCTGTTTTTCTCCCATCTGCACCACACACTTTCTGTTTATCTTTAATATCGGTATTTATATTATTTTATTACAAGTACTTACTTTTCAATATTTATGGTCACTGGTTAATATAATTTAAATTATGCTACCGACTCTTGCTTCATTACTCTAATTATACATTCAATTTAATTTTAACGTCACTTACACTGCAATATTGTTTCTTGTATCATGGCAGCCGCACTTTAAAATACCTTTATTTGACGCCATTTTGCTTACTCAGTCTACCATATAATCATTGTCTATTGTTTGCCTGCATTTTTTGTGTGCTTACTTGCTTGTGTGTTTTTGTTTTTTGCTGTTATTGAAAAAATGCTGCTGCTGTAACAACAAAATGTCCCCGTTGTGGGATGAATAAAGTATAATCTAATCTAATCTAATCTAATCTTGTGTAAATCAGAGGGCTGTATGCTGTAAAACCTGTAACGTGGATGAGATGAAGCCATGGAAGAGAAGCCCGGTTCACGAAACTGCAGGCTAACCTTAGTAGCTAGTAGCACGCAATAATGATTACATCTCGTTGGTTGTCTAAATACATACATTGTTTATTTAGATAAGCATATAAACGGTCAGGAACAACAAAAACACAATGTTTAACATTAGTGAATATTTTATACATTGAAACAGTGACTTCAAACTTGCTACTTGTAAGAAACGAGAGAGAAGCTAATGAACGAGTATGTTGCTAGCGGTTGCTACGACAACACAAACCAACTGTTGCTAGTGAGCATGCCAATCGTGACGTCATGGGCCAGTCAACTCGGAAAATCTGAGCTCTATGACTGCTTTGTATGCTTTTGAGCACTCTCATTGTAATGAACAGGGCTTCCCGCCAAACACTGGATCCAGTTCTCTTAACACATCCATGAAATTGAATGACGAGGCACTTTTTGATACTCGATAATTTAGAGGCTGGAGTGCTTTCTTTGGGTGGGGAGTGAGTCCTTACCCCAAGTGAAGGAGTTTAAGTACTTGGGGTCTGTTCGCAGAGTGAGGGGAACATGGAGCGTAAGATGGTCGGAGAATCGGAGAGCGGTGCGGTATTACATTCTGTTATCGCACCGTTATGACGAAAAGAGAGCTGAGCCAGAAGGCAAAGCTCGATCTACCGGGCAATTTTCGTCCTACCCTCACTATGGTCATAAAGGCTGGGTCATGACCGAAAGAACGAGATCCAGGGTACAAGCGGCCGAAATGGGTTTCCTCAGGAGGGTGGCTGGCGTCTCCTTAGAGATAGGGTGAGAAGTTCAGTCATCCGAGAGGAGCTCGGAGTAGAGCCGCTGCTCCGTCGCGTCGAAAGGAGCCAGTTGAGGTGGTTAAGGCATCTGGTAAGGATGCCTCCTGGGCGCCTCCCTAGGGAGGTGGTCCAGGTATATCCAGCGGGGAGGAGGCCTCGGGGAAGACCCAGGACTAGGTGGAGAGATTATATCTCCAACCTGGCCTGGGAACACCTCGGGACCCCCAGTCGGAGCTGGTTGATGTGGCTCGGGAAAGGGAAGTTTGGGGTCCCCTGCTGGAGCTGCTGCCCCCGCGACCCGATACCGGATAAAGCGGATGAAGATGGATGGATGGATGGATAATTTAGAGGCAATTCAGTCGGTGCCTGAAAAGTATTGAATTTTGTACCGAGCCTTAACAGGTTGTACATTTTTGTAAGAACAATAAAATACTAACAACACATTTCCTTTCTTCAATGGCAATGGTTTTTGTATGTATAAAGCACCTTTCAGTACACATAAACTCAAAAATGCATTATGTTAAAAGACAAAATATAAAAATGTAAGCATAAGCATGAGAGCTAATGGTCGTTCCATATTCACAGAAAACAAGGCTCTTAATGCAAAATTAGGGACCTAATAGGTGTAAAGTTTCACCAAGGGATGATTGCATCAGTACTACTTCAGAATTGGAGATGTGTTTGAATGCGTTTACCTTCCACTACAGCCCATTTCACATGCAACAGAAGGTTGAAATAATCCCACGCATTTTGCAACGCTTAGAGAAAAGTTTAACTTTGTTGTAGCTAATTAGAGTTTGGATGGACAACTGCAACTTTATGTACATAACTGCTTTGATTTCCCTAGATGGATATACAAAAGTAGGCTATAATTATATAATGTAATTAGGCAGCAGAGGCACAGGAAATTACACTGGTATCTTCAAATCTTGAGGGCAAAGATAAAATGCATCATCTCATAAATTATAACCTTCAGTAGAACCTGTAATGTCATCCATTGTTTTCATGTTGAAGCACTTTATTTTTATCATCATTTTACTATATGTTGTTTATGTATTTCATATATGGTATTAGGTGTTACCATGGGTTTTATTGGTTTAGTAACAACTTGAATGACCTCACCTTTCTACCAGGGTGTGAAAAGCCAGAAAATAACACACAAAATAGCTAAATGTCAAGGTATTTCTTTAAATAAGGTTAAACAAAAAAAAAATGAATTAGAGATTAGGGAACACACTGATTCAATGTCATGTTGAGAAACAGATCAATAATGCCAAGGTCTGGCTGCGGAGGCAGACTGGTACATTCAGGCTTAGAGGTACCAGACTCCCAGCTCTCCTGCCTTCTCATTGACAACAGATCAGCATGGCTCAGAGAGGATCAGTAGCCTGGAAATGTCAAAATGTCACAGGGAATCAATTCAAATCATCAGGTCCTGACTTCATAAAGACCACGACTTAGAGCCTCCAAGAGAGAAAGAGAAGAGGTTCACCTCAAGAATGGAAAATAAGTAGCTTAATTAAGTTCACTTCAATTCAATATTATTTATAGTGTCGAGTCACAACAGACGTTATTTCATGACACTTTACAGGTAGAGTGGCTTTAGACCACACTATAAATTTCAAAGACCCAACAATTTCCCCTCCAAAAGCCGTTGCACCCAGTGGTGAGTAAAAACTTCCAGAAGCCTCAGACGGTCCCTGGGTCTAGGTGGGCGGTTACGCGATTATAGTAATGTATTTTATTTTGCTGTAATAATATAATGCTTACTAATACAACTTTAGGAATATTATACCCGCTTCAACCCAAAATGAAGTGTTGTTTTGTTTTTTTAAGAATTCACCAACATCGCGAAATAGCATTTGGCACCAGAAAAAACAATATCTGTGATTAAAAAAGCAATTTCCTGTTGCTGTAGTTTGATGGTTGAGATGACTGCAGAGACTGATTCTACATTTTTGGACATATTCCCGCTATTTTCAGGAGTTTTTTTACGCTGCGTTGAAGCGAAATGCCGTCCCGTCACTGTTCCCGTGGTCAGAGCCAGAACCAGAGGCGGTTGACATCTGTGTCCAAACTGGTAATGGTACGTAAGCGCTGTGTGTCTAAGCAACTGATAAACATGTTGGGGATTTTTAACATTTAAACTTGCAACATGTAAATATTAGCATTACATTTTATCATACGTGGAAAGTAAACATACTTTAATACAATTGTATGGTAGCCTACTTTTAATTGTGCATTTCCATTTTCTCCTACTCTATACTTCTACTCCACTACAATTTAAAGTCAAGTGTTCTTCTTTATTCATTAACTTTAGTTACTCTGCAGATTTAGATTAATAATACAAAATGTTATGAATAAAGATGAAAAATTGTTGATCCTGTAGGGAAATTCACAAGCTACCTGCCAAGCCATACTTCAGCCGTTATTTTGGTGAAAGTACCTCAAAAGTAACGCAGAAGTACACAATGAACATTGGCGATTATAGAAACAGCAATTTTAATAGAACTATGACTAATAATAATAATACTACTACTAATAATAATAATAATAGTAGTGGGCGTCATGCAGGACCACAGTGCCACCACAATCCAAGGAAATCTGTGAGGCGAGAAAGGTCTCCAGGGGGAAGAAGCTAAGTTAGTGCTGTGTAACAATGGGACTGGAATTCATACAGATGGAAGATTTTCTTGACTACAGAATCAAATGCATTCTAAAAGCTTTAGAACTGTCAGAAAATGAGCTTCAATTGCTGTACCCTGTTTTTCTGTTTGTAGTTATGTTACTGTATTGCTGACATTAAACAGCTCAGATACAATGGAAATGATCAGTACATGTTACATATTCCTTTAATCCCTCTGAAGTTGCAGTTTGCAGAGTTGATGCAGGTCAGTTAGGTCAGTCGGTGTAAGGTGGTTATTTGCGTAAAACCTTCAGTTCGTAAGGAGTGGGCCTACCCACACTCAGACAGTGTTTGTAGATGGGGGGTCTGTAGATGTCGGTTCCCAGGGAGAGGCTGCTTGACCACTATTGTGCCATAGCACTTGTAGCTCATTTAAATGCACTGAAAATCACTTGACACCCCTGAAATTACATATGTATTGTTTGAACAGCTACCTGAAAACAATGCCCAGTTACTTCGGCTTGAATGGATTTTGGAAGAAAGAAAAATGCATTGTCCTTGGGTCAAATGTGACCTGTTTTAAAAAAGAAAAGAAAAGTGGGTTTCTTTCAACCAATTTTCTGAAAAATAAAGTGTATTGTTCGCTCTTCACAAGTAAAATAAATGATCAGCCCACTACTTTCTTTAAATTTTGATGTTATATTCAATTTTATAACATTCAAAAATATTTTTTATAAAAGAACGTTAAAAAAAGTGACCACATTTTCCGCCAAAGCTTCAAAAACGGGGGGGGGGGGGGGGAAGCCCATAAAAAAAAGTCAAAAGGCCCCAAAAAAAATGGACATAAACATTGGAAAAAGTAACAAAAAACCTTTTTGGTTTTTAAAAAGATGACCGAACCGTTGAAAAAAAAAGTTTAAATTTTGACCCAGAAAAACAATAAGTTGCACGGTCGACGTGAAGACAATACAAGGGTTAATGATGACTCAGTGAGCTATGTTCACAATATGGGGCATCATCATAACTTTCTCTTGTTTCATCCTCTGATTTGTCTTTTGCCTTTACTACAGTCTAAATGTGATGTGGAAAAGCACAAGGTTTGGAAAAAAAATAAAAGTGGTATATGTCATTTTTCATTACTGATATCAGATGACTTGGTATGTGAATCAGTAATGGTCCATTAGAAGGTCCCGTCTTATACTAACTATGCTAACACTTGTGAAAATGCCAAGAGGGATTTATTTCCCAGAGAGCAACATTGATTCTTTCTGTGGGTCCTGACACCATTAAAATCTAAAGGATAAAGCTTTTCCCGGGACTCTTCAGGATGATGGACAGCCATTAATAGCTCACTAATGACTCATTTTGACTTCTCCACAGCTACAGAAGTTAAAACAGGGCCAGGTTTTTTAATAACATACACAAGAGAATCTGTACTGAGAAAGTGTTTAAATCATTAAAATCTCATCAAACAAATACCAAAACCACTTTCAAGTCAACGTTAAAATAGTACATTACAGCAATTTACAGCAATCAACTGTATAAATGATTAATCTTGCTTACTGATTGCTTTTGTATAAAGTGTCTTATGGTTTGATTGTGGATTGTTTGTATGTAATATGATGTTTGAATGTATACAAAAAAATCAGGATGCATAAGATTTTCAATTTGAAAGCCCTAAATGTTTAAAGGAAATTGGTATAATCTTCTATAAATGAGATTTAATGACCATGAATTCATAAAAATACGTGTAAAACTATTGGTAATAAGTTGGTGTTTATGAAAAATAGGATGGAAAGTGATAAAAAAAGTGACAAAAACATGAGAAAATGTGTCAAACATAATTTGAAAAATGGTTTAAAAAAGTGTTAATTTTAACCCAGATAGACAAAAAGTGGGTAGCATTTATTTTCTCCATTGTTCCGACCTCTCAATAACGTGAAAAAATTCCCTTTGGTCTTAACAGCCCACTAGTCCGACGTCCCTTTGTTTCCAAAAAAATAAACCCTCAGCTCCAACGTCCCGTTGTTCCGACCCTATAGCCAGCCTCTTGTGGCTCACCTCCCATAATCTAAAATCTGAATCAACAATAACAATCCCAATTACTTTTCACTAGCATATTAACCCTTTTGTTGTCTTCCTGTCCAAACTGAAAATCAACACTTTTGTTGATGCTTTCTATCGACGTTTTTAACTTTTTCTTACGTTTTGGTCCTACTTATGATGCTTTTTTAAATGTTTGTCACTTTTTTTGACCTTTTAAAACACTTCGTAACACTAACTTATTAACTTTAGTTTTACAGTTATTTTTGGAATTTATGGTCAATAAACCTCATTTATAGGAAATTATACCAAATGTTTGAGTTAGAAAAGCAGAAATTAGGAATTATTTAGACTGTAATTAAGGGAATGTATGTTGATGGATAATCACAGACTGGAATATGTCAACTTTTACTCAATACTATTTCAAAACCACTTCAATTTGTTTTTCAAATGCTATAAAATTGAATAAGACAATTAGAAAATTAATGAAAGTAGAGATAAAGAGCGTTGTGTGGAATCAATCATGTTATTTTGGGTAATTAAAAAAACATTGATGTAGGAAAACAGGTCAATTTGACCCGACAACAACATGACGGTTTCAACGTTTATCTAGCCTAATCCACACAATCTCTGCACCGGTTTGCAGTTTATTGTCCCCAAATTCCCTGTAACCTAACCCTATTTGTACAGGTCCTATCCCCTAAACCAATTGGCTATCCTAACCTTAACTACTCAAGGTCAAATTCCTAACCCTAACCAATCGGCTATCCTAAACTATATCAAAAGCCTATAGGGTCGGAACAATGGAAAGTTGGAGCACAGGGTTTATTTTTTCAAAACAAAGGGACGTCAGACAGTGGGCTGTAGGACCAAAGGGAATTTTTTGGGGTTATTGAGAGGTCGGAACAATGGAGCGTTGGAGAGATGGGCAGTCCCCCAACAAGTGCATGGTCGACCAGAAGACAACACAAGGGTTAAGAATACTTACAGTGTTAAAAGATGTTTAATGTGAATTCCTGCACCCCTCACTGTGTCCAATACAAAGTACAACTTGTAACTATGTGCTCCATACTAACTCCTCTTCCTGACATGCCTCATACAAGCATGTCTGTTGTGCTTCCATCATTTTCACTTTTGAGTTGTTTAGTGCACACCAACCTAAACGTTGTCAACCCAGTTTCTTCTCCTCTGTGCCCAGTACCTACCCTCACTTTTAAATTTGGTTTGTATGCCTCCCTTTCCCTCTTCTGTCTCCCCTTTCTCGCTACATTTGGTGGTTTTTCGTTAAACATTGGCCCTCTGCTTTACTGAAACTGATTCACATTTATATATTTTCTTTCTTTTAAGACTTCTTTGACAACTCATCCACCCGCTCATTCCCCCCTCAACCTTGCATGCATTGGAACCCACAGGAATTTGGCCTGACATCCCTGATTTGTTTTTCTTGTAACTGACTTAAGGACTTCATATAGTAATAGCTTGACGTCTGTCTGAATAGAAAGACTTTGAACTTGCTAGGGCTAAGGATGAGTCTGAGTATATCAACACCGTATCTTCACCTTCATTTATCTGTCTAGTTTTTTCTAGACATCTTAGCACAACCAACTAAACTTCTATTTCCAATGTGTAAACCTCTAAATGATGGGATATTCTTTTATTGATTCCATTTTCTTTTGCTGGTATTGCTACCCCAAATCTTGGCACTCCTGCCTCAGTTATCTTCACTATGTTGTACTATCACTATACTCTTTTATTGCACAATGTTCACCGGATCTACTGTGCCACACAAGCATCCATGGAGTCACCACTAAACTGCTAAAAGGACTTATCCTCAGATTAAACTCTTTTAAATTATTTAGCAATGTCAATCCCTATTTGATCAAGTTTTTCCCTCTGACACCTCCCATTCTCCTAGCTCTCCTGCAATACTTATTTTGTGGAGTGAGAATCATTTTTTGCCCAGAAATTTGCCATCAGTTGCATCCTTCTCATTTCCAATGTCATTTCGTTCCCTCTTCTACTGCCGATGTTTTAAAAGCCCAATTGCAATCGCAATGCCTGTGCCCGAATCACATTTTCTTACAAGATACCTGCTGACCTAAACACTATACTGCCATGACCCAACACACATCTTATCAAGGCTACATCTATTCCTTTAATAAGCAGCTTGCACGCCATTCCCAACCAGTCCAGCACCGCAATGTATTACTTTTTTGCATTCATCTTTCATTTTCCTGATCTGCCCAAGTTAACCGTAAATCAAGAAGACCTCCCAGAAATTTGATAGTTCCAACCTTTTCTAACACTTTCCCACACATCCGTAGCTTCATCCCTTCCTGTGTTACTTTTTTCTGGTGAAAAAGATCCTTTGAGGTTTTTTCTACTAAGGTCCAGCACCCCACTCTACCACCTCATCAATTGCCTGTGTACTCGTGATTGGATTGCGTGGTCCATGTTCCTTTCTCTTTTTCAGGCCCCATCATCTGCAAACAAGGACCTAGCTATATTCTACTGGAACCTTTGTGTCATTGATCATAACAATGAACAGTGGCGGGCATGTCACACTTCCTTGAGGTGTGCCATTTCCAGTCCTGTACTGATTTGACAAATCTGACCCAATCTGTACTTTTAAGTTTTCTTCCAAACAGAAACTCCTTTATTCACTCTCTTTCCCATCTTATGCAACTTAAATCACAAGCCCTCCTTCCACCTCACATCATAGACTTTTTCTATCAGAAAACACGGCAATTACTAACTTTTTTTTTACCTGGACCTTTATTATTTCAGTCTTCTGGCCTTATCACTGAGTCTATGGTATTTCTTGCTTTCTAAAACTACTCTGATAACTTGCCAGCATTCCTCTATTCTCAAGTTTATGTGACAGCTTCTTTGGTATTATCCTCTCCATTATCTTGCAACTATTTTATGTCAGTGCTGTTGGCCTGTCTGTAGTGTCTTTAGACGGATCCTTGACGGTTTTTCTTCATCAGAATCCCTGCTGCTTCTTTCCACACACACTTGGTAATATTCCTATGAGATAGATAGGTGCAGCAACTTTGAACAGTCTCCTTTTTCTAGACGCTTGAACATGACATAGCATATATGATATTTCCCTGGTGATGTTGGTTTATTTATTGTTCTCACTATCTTTGTCACAGTAAATGGTTCATCAATTTTGTCAGTTTCTTTTCATTGCAACAAACATACAAAAAACATTGGAACTTTTATTTCAAGTTTTTTTTTTCTTCACAAAAGCCCCCGCAACATCAGGCATTTTGGGCTGCAACAATGTCAAAAAAAATCTGCGAAATCCTGGAGGGTCTGATTAGCCAGTAAGATCCTGCCATTCTATTTAAATAAGTTAAACCAAGGCTCCACCTTTGTGGGGTAATTACCATAATTAGTATTAACCAACCCATGGTGGTTCCTGGCTCGACTAATTGGTCACCCACATGTCAGTCCCACTAATCTTAAGTGATTTACTGCTGCTTTGACATTCAACTCAAGTTTATCATTTTTTGGACTCTTTGGACTTTATTTCAGCCGCATTAATAACTCATGCAATGAATGTCACCAAATCCCTCTTATCCACATTAATCCTGTCATTTGTATTTAGTTGCCACTCTTGAACCCCCATGGTATTTTTTCATTAATGCAATTGTCCTGTTCTCCTGAAGTTCTTACAGTTTCTGCATAAGAAATCCTTCTTTCCACTTTTACTTTAGGGATTTCATTCTCCCGTCTCATTTCCTCCCACCATATGCCACATTATAGGCTCCTTCAGTTAATACATTTTGATTGCACCCCTGCTCCTTACTTTTCATACTCGTGTTCGCCCCCACATCTAGCATATCTCTTCTGCTCTTTACAGTTTTTAGTTGTGTGGCCAAATCGTTGACAATTGAAGCACCTCAATGGCTTTGGCACATACCTTCTCACCAGGGAACTCATTTAACCCAGGAATACCTTCTTAGCAACACTTTCTCCTTCAAATTCAATCAATACTGTTTCAGTACCCTTTGTAATCCTCTTGTTTTCAGTCTTATATCACTCACTATTTCCACCTTTTAAAATTCCTCTTTAGGCTATGTTCACGCTGGGCATCTTTTTTAAGCTTTTTTTTTTACATTATAAATCCTATAAATCCTACAGTAGCCGACGCGTAAATTCATACGTAATAGTTCATATCATGGCATAGTAAACCGTAATTATTTCATAGGCTAGATTCATATACGAAAAATATGGTATGGATACTCATTCAACGTAACTCATAACAGGCAAATAACACCTAAAAGTATCTTTTTTGAACCTTTAACCTATGCATGAACTTCCTCTGCACAGTTACATTGCTGGTGCACTCCTTGGAGAGGATGTGTGGAAGGACTCCAGCCAGTTCAAGTATGTATGAAGTTAAATGAGCACGTCGACAGCCACCGGCCATCTAACTCTGTGTACCGAGCCTTTCACAGAGCGAGCGCCCAGCGCTGCCTTCTGATTCAGAACGGAGTCTTTCCACGCCGTATTTATTGTGGTAGACTGTGTTACCGACTCTGGCTTTGCCTTCTTCCCATTGGTGATGCCCACACTTTTACTCGAGACCGGTTATGACTTTCTCTGAAGAGACACTGATAATTACTAAGCAACCAATATACACCTTCAACTGCGCAAAAGATTAAAAACAATACCGCAAACATCCGAGCGGTCAACATGACCGTGGTTTGCCAAAATAGGTAAAAGTGGTTGTATTTTTTTTGCCTTTGGAGTAAGGTAACAGATTTAAATGAAACTATAGACTCTTATAGGAAAAGTCAGGTATAGCATGATTGTATTTTTTTTATTCAGAAAAGTTTTTACATATATAAATTTCAAAACGGTCAAAATGACCGTCTTGGCTAATGTTAATCAGTTTTAATACAAAAAGGAGCTTTTCACCTCTTCACAACAAAGAGGTTAATGTCAAGCCCTGAATGTATGTTTTTTTGTTGTTGTATGCACACAAAAACTAATTGTAAGTGAAATATTACCAAGATATGCATATAAATATATCAAAGAGAAATGACCAAGTCATGAAACTGCTGAATTAGAGTACATTTTTTGGTCCAGTCCAGTTGGTGATAGGCAAGACTTGATAATTCTGATTTAACTATGTAAATTCTTAGTCTGCGACACGCGTAAATCAGCCTGGCAACCAGCGGCAGCAACAAACTACCTCCCCCCCGTTTCTCCTCCGTCAGTTGTGAGATGTGTTCAAACAGCAAGTACACTTCAATCTAATAGATAAACAAAATATACTCAAACTGTCAAGAAAGGAAATATTTACACATATTTTCCTTATCAAACAGAAAAATAGTCTACAACCATACACCTGCATGTTTCTCTCCTTTACCTAACGAAGACTAGATTAATCACCTTAACTCATCCAAAACACACTTTATTCAAATTAAACTCATCAAAAATCTGTATTTTCACTTTTTCAGCAATCACCAACTCTGATTTGGTTGAAATAAATCCTTAATTCAGAGATTAAAAATATATGCTTCACAACCTGTTTCACCCTGTCAGTCGGTCTCGCTGTTGTTGAGGCAGACTACAGAAATGGCTATCAACCGAAACAGAAATCGCTCAACCATGCTAACGTTTCTTCTTGTCTACCTTTTCTTTTTTCTGAAGTGTCCTGATATAATTTCTGTTATGATTTGACACTATGAATTAATTAAATTAAGTGCCTGTGTCTTCATGTAAAGTAGGTTAGAAAAACGATACCACAGCAACTGTCACTTTCTGCCAACAGTAAGGCTCTGCCCACTAAACACATCATTGTTGTTTACAGCTCAAAAGATCTGTAAGTATTCTGGTCATATAATTAGAATATCATGAAAAAGTTGATTTATGTCAATAATTCCATTCAAAAAGTGAAATTTGCATATT
>NC_045752.1:22652590-22653385 GCF_008692095.1 Etheostoma spectabile
ATCACAGACATTGTGATATATTTCAAATGTTCATTTCTTTTAATTGTGATGATCATAACTGACTGAATGAATGAACTAATGAAAATCCCAAATCCAGTTTCTCCAAAAATTACTTAAGACCTATACAAAAAAAAAAAAAAGGATTTTTCGAAATGTTGGCCAACTGAAAAGTATGACCATGAAAAGTATAAGCATGTACAGCACTCAATACTTAGTTGGGGCTCCTTTTGCCTGAATTACTGCAGCAATGCGGCGTGGTATGGAGTCGATCAGTCTGTGGCACTGCTCAGGTGTTATGAGAGCCCTGGATGCTCGGATAGTGGGTTTCACCTCTTCTGCATTGTTGGGTCTGGCGCATCGCGTCATCCTCTTAACAATACCCTATAGATTGTCTATAGGGTTAAGTTCAGGCGAGTTTGCTGACCAATTAAGAACAGGGATATTATGGTCCTTCAACCAGGTACTGGTAGCTTTGGCACTGTGTGCAGGTGCCAATTCCTGTTGGAAAAGGAAATCTGCAGCTCCATAAAGTTGCTCAGCAGCAGGAAGCATGAAGTGCTCCAAAACTTGCTGGTAGACTGTTGCGTTGACCCTGGACCTCAGAAAACACAATGGACGAACACCAGCCGATGACATGGCACCCCAAACCATCACTGACTGTGGAAACTTTGGACTGGACTTGAAGCAAAATGGATTGTGTGCCTCCCCTGTCTTCATCCAGACTCTGGGACCTTGATTTCCAAAGGAAATGCAAAAGTTACTTTCATCAGAGAACATAACTTTGGACAACTCAGC
>NC_045752.1:22653395-22653612 GCF_008692095.1 Etheostoma spectabile
TACTTTTTGTCTTTAGCCCAGGCGAGACGCTTCTGACGTTGTGTTTTGTTCAAGAGTGGCTTAACACAAGAAACACAACAGCTGAAACCCATGTCTTGCATACGTCTGTGTGTGGTGGTTCTTGAAGCACTGACTCCAGCTGTAGTCCACTCTTTGTAAATCTTTTCCACCTTTTAGAATGGGTTTTGTTTCCCAATCCTCTCCAGGGTGCGGTTAT
>NC_045752.1:22653622-22653971 GCF_008692095.1 Etheostoma spectabile
TGTACACTTTTTTTCTACCACATCTTTTCCTTCCCTTCGTCTCTCTATTAATGTGCTTGGACACTGAGCTCTGTGAACAGCCGGCCTCTTTAGCAACGACCTTTTGTGTCTTGACTTCGTTGTGCAAGATGTCAATGTTCGTCGTTTGGACAGCTGTCAAGTCAGCAGTCTTCCCCATGATTGTGTAGCCTACAGAACTAGACTGAGAGACCATTTAAAGGCCTTTGCAGGTGTTTTGAGTTAATTAGCTGATTAGAGTGTGGCACCAGGTGTCTTCAATATTGAACCTTGTCACAATATTCTAATTTTCTGAGATAATGATTTTGGGGTTTTCATTAGTTGTCAGTTA
>NC_045752.1:22653981-22658098 GCF_008692095.1 Etheostoma spectabile
AATTAAAAGAAATGAACATTTGAAATACATCACTCTGTGTGTGATGAATGATATAATATACAAATTTCCCTTTTTGAATGGAATTACTGACATAAATTAACTTTTCATGATATTCTAATTATATGACCAGCACCTGTTGTTCAGGTTTTGTTTTTGTCTGACATGCCCTGGTTGGAGGATTTTTCTACATCCAGAACTTCAAGCAAATTTGATAATGAGTCTATGCTGAAAGTCATAATCAGGTACCAGCCCATGTGGCCTAAAAACCTATGCCAGAGTTAATTCATGCTGAGTTGTCTTTGTCAAGAGACTTCAAACCAGAAAAAGACTGTACTATGTCAACTTATCTAATATTTGGTCAAATTCCTTCAGTGACTCTTAACGTATATGGCTCATTTACCAAAGATTTTCTGTAACTCTGCATGTGATCTATTGCATAACAAAACATCCCTGTAACTCGGATACATAACGTTTTATTCTTTATCCAATATATTCAATATTATCTACAAAAAAGAGCTGAAGTTGAGGGCTTCTAAGGGACTCTGCAAACACCCACAACAATTCTGCTTTCCTGTCTGAACCTCTACTGACTCATTTGACACTAACACTTGATGAAAGCTGATTATTAAGTCCTTTAATAGGTCTCATCGCAAGGTTCAAAACATATGACTCCCTTCTGCCTGCTTGAACAAATGCCCCAGAAGCACCACGTAATTTCAGCAAATGACTCTTTGGCAAATGAGCTCTTTGATCCAGTTACTGTTGGCCGATGAGAAATGCAGCAGCGACATGTCGGGCTGCGCGGGATTTAGGGTACAGCTGTGGTTTCGAGTTCATGCAGAACTGGCTTGTTGATTAATCTGATGCATTGTGGAATGAAACAGTGACTAACCTTATTACCTTACTAATTTAACAACAGTGTTTATCAAAGAACTACTCTACTACTACAGGGACGCCAATAGTCCTGACCAAGCACGTTTAAGTAAAGCGTGTTGGAGGATGCTAAAGGAGACTTTTAGCGCTAATGACAATGACAAAGGCCCCTGACCAAGCGTCCTTATTTTACGAGATAGGAGTGAGAATGTGTTGATCCTTCTGACAGGTAACGGTGCTCTGTGCTCGTGATAATATGTAAGTGATTATTTTGTCAACCATTTCTATATGAACTAATTCCATGGAAGGGTTTGGTTGCAATTATCACTTTGTTCTGGAAGATATTTTGTACTCTTCATTGCGCACGTTAGGATGGGATCTTTTAATGACCAGCACAGAGAAGAATTTAAATAGACTAAAAATTAAAATTGAAAACTATAGTCCAAACTGAAAAACAAGAGAGGGGAGGCTGAATGGAGGATGTGGGAAGGGGGTGGAGGGGGTCATGTAGTATTTAGCCATAGAGCCCTGACTACGATATTCTCTAACTCTAATTTTAAACGCATTACTACTTCTCTGATCCAGCGGGCACATGCGGGCCCAATCCAATCCTTCCATTTAAAAAGAATAAGCCGTTGGGCAAGGACGGAAGCAAATGCAAGGGAGTGGGAAATTGAAAGTGATATTCCCTGTGGAGCCACTCCAAACACCGCAGTTATAGGATTAGGTGGAATACTACATGAATATATGCATCAAATATAGATGAGCAATATGGGGCAATTGACTGACAGGAGAAAAACATGTGATGAAAACCAATAACTCTTGTTGCATTGACATTAGCCCTTCATATTTAAATAGGGAAGGGGCCTTGCCTCTTGTTTGACTGGTCAAGCTGCAGCAGCTCTTTAAACCACCCCTGGACCCAAGCCGGATTTGTCTGATCTTGCAAACCTCTCACGGGCCATAGAGAGGCATTCAAAATCACGGAGTTACATAACATCTGAACTCAAGCTCAAACCTTTGGATGAGTGAGGATAAATGAAGCACTGGATCAAGCAGTTGTAATCTGTGTGTGAAGGTATAATCAACAAGTGGATAAGAATCATTCTGAAGAGACTGATCATTGCCAAACTGTATCTTGGACGCCAAGAGCAGGCTTTCCGTGGCCACAACGAGTCAGCCTTTGTGGAGCTAGTGCAAGCTATTGCTGAGCTAGCACAGCACTTAACATCTGCTTTAACATTTACAGGTATGTCAAATACGATTCAGAATGACATAATAGCAAGCCCTGCTCATGTTATTCAGGAAGAAATGCACCAGGAAACAAACACAGCGCCATTCATAGCAGTGGACGGGGATGACACCACAGACATGTCATGCAAGTGCCAATTGACTGGCATAATCCGCTACGTAAATGAAAAAGGCATGGTACGTGAACGGTTTCTTGGTTTCTTTGACATGAGCCTTGAACGAGATGCTGAAGCCATAACTGCTGTGGTGATTGCTAACTACAACCCTGAAACCAAGCTCATTTGTCAGACATACAATGGAGCAAGCTGCATGAGTGGGTAAAGAGGTTTGTTCACTGTTAGCGGGAAGCCAGTGTCTACATTGAGTTACAGACAGTAATCAATAAAACTGATTCATGGTTGAAATGTAGCAGCAATACAGCTGAGAACGCAGAGAATGACTGAGTTTCTCAGTCAAGCGCAAACCCATGTTTTATTTAGTTTTTGTCTTTTATTTTTGACAGGACAGCTGAAGAAATGTCGAACCCGCTGCGTGGAGGAGGAAACCTCTATCCATGGGCGCCCGCTCTAGCCCAAGCCCATGTTTTTAAGTGCAAGTTTTCATAAAGATGTATTTCAATGATGTTTTAGAGTTTTTGCAAGATGACAAAAAATAGGTTTGGCACACTTGGTTTAAAGAAAAAGGCTCAAGGATTAGCAATTTAGTGTGTAATAATTAGTAATTGACCCTTTGGCCATCACTGTTAATTCAATCACACACTCATGGCAGATATTTGATGTATGTTTTTCATCATAAAGCACTTTGTGATTTTGTCTGTAAAAAGCGCTTTATAAATAGGTTTGACTTACTGACAAAAATAACCATTTTATTATGCTCATGAAGGGACATTTATTAAAAACAAAACTAAACTTGCATTAAATATTGCGTAGTTTCAAATCCGTCTTAAAGGTGGATATAAACTTTATTTTGTAAAGTGTGCCTTCTGCACAGTCTATGCATTATTTGTCAGGCACTTCAGAGCAAACAAGGAAGCAGGGTAGATGAGCTCTCTCTGCTCACATTTAGGAAAAAGTAACTGTAGCGCCCGGCTGCAATGATCAAGAAAGTGCAGGAGAAAAAGTCCTACATTTTCCAGTCGTCAAGCATATTTTATGTTTGAATCCCACAAACGTGCAATCCCGAGAGGATACACAGCATTCCGAGATAGGAGAAAAATGTGCCCTGGTGTATTGCCATTTCTTTAAACCAATCAGAATTGTCTTGGGTGGCGCTAACGTTTTTTTGTGATCACATTTTTTGTATTCAAACAGCCCAACAAAAGTGCAAAACATTGGTCCAGGTGAAAACATACAGAAAAGTACACTACACATACCGAAGAAGACACAGTGCAGCTTTTCTACAACCCTTCATTGCGATAAAATGTTTCTCTGCAACACAAAGAGAGGAGATACAGAAAGGAGGGAGACATAGCAAAAACACAACCACAAGAATAATGTCTGCTGCTCACAAACAAGCCACACAGAAACATCCACAGACACAAACAAATAAGAGGTGTTGACAGGGAGACCGGCATGGGACAAAAGGGACCAAACACAAGCACAGATCCAGGGAGTAAGCCTCTCCTCACTAAGTGAAGCTCCTATGGCGCCATTTTGATGCTAAAAAGCCATCATCTGCCGTTACCATCAAATTGACTGCCATTCATTTTGACATCACTTCGACAGCAAATAATTTTTTTAAAGTTTAAAGACTCTATTTGTCCTTTGTTTATTTCTAAAGAAACACAACAATGTACAAAAAGCTTGATTACCTTGTACCTCAAGTTATGGCTCCGTAGCAGACTTTTTTGTAAAAAACAACAAAAAAACAAACAATTGTTGTGTCATAGCCACGCAACTTACTGTCACACAGTAGAGGAATCACCAAACAGTACAGGATAAACTCGCAGACAATTTGGACTTACATTTTAGTTAGCAATAATTAGCCTGTGTCT
>NC_045752.1:22658108-22678234 GCF_008692095.1 Etheostoma spectabile
TATCTCCTAACATATACCTACGCTCTCCGTCTCTACTGATTGGGAATGATTGAGATTTGTCTTGGAACAGCTACCAGAAGACTTATGCCTTTCAGACAGGTTGCTCACGTCACATCTACATCGTCAAGCTCAGTTGGCTCATCACCGGGAAAGTGCTTCTAATATCCTTCACTGGTCTCCGCCCAGAACAACGGGATTTGTTGGTCCAGTTCTTTAACTGTCTATGGCACAGATAGAAGTGAGAAGGCTGTAGCACAAATCTATGATGCTAAAGTTCTTAAAAGGTATTCAAGTTTTACTTTTTGGGGCATTTTAGGCCTTTACTAAACAGGGCAGCAGAAGATTTGAAAGGGAAGAGAGAGGGAAACGAAATGTGCGGCTTGTCAGAACTGAACCTGCGGCCACTGCTGCAAGAACTGAACCTTCATTCATGGGGTGGACACTTAACCTGGTGAGCTATCTAGGCACCCCAACAGTATAACATTTAACTTCAGAATTCCTTTATATACCCTGAAGAACAAATGGGCTTGAGGCCATAGACTGGGTAGGAGAGTCATTTTTTGAACTTTCCATAAAATATGACCAGAAAAAGAAAAATAGAGAATATCGCCAGCCTTATGCTTTCAACATTGGTACCTTGATATGATTTGTATTGTCTTCTTGAGCTATCCATGCATTTGTTTCTTCCTTCAGCTAAATAAAAACTTCTTTCAGTATTGAGTACCAGTATTCCCTCCTAGTGGCTTTATAATAAATATACTTTTTTGTAGTTGTTTTTTTTAGTAGTGATGGCCAATTGAAGCCTAATAAAGCTTTGTGAACCATTTTATGTATTTTCTGAGCCCACTAGATGACAGTCTTGGTTTAAAGAATGCAGGGTGCTAATAACCATTTGTTTAACAAAGAGCCCTGTCAAGTGGGCTTAGAAAATAAAGAAAAAGGTTCACAAAGCTACACAAGACTTCATTTGGCCATCACTAATTTTAGTTATGTTCTTCCATCACCAAATACAACTTACTTAGCGCTCCTAGACTTCAATCCCAAATTATGTTGTTTGTTTTTTAGTAAGTCATGAATATGTGTCAAAATGTCCCAAATATGTATATTCAATGTTTGATTATCTTGTATTTCATATTTTAAAGGTTGACTGTGTACTGCAAACAGTTATGGTCTTGTTTTGGTCTTCTCCTCATGTTTGTGATCTCAGCACTCATTGAAACAGGGTTTCATCAATCACTGTTTTCTACGTATTAAATAAAGGTTAAATGAAAAAAGATTGATGTGACCTTTTACAGCAAATTCCGAGCCATGACTTTGGCAGTGCAGACTTTAAATCAAACCTCTACCATCTACCCTGTAGATAACTGCAGCTGAGAGGGAAAAACTTTAACTTATCTTTCTCAGACCTACATTGATTTACTAGCATGACAACCAGGGATTGCAGTTCAAGATGGCTGATCCTTCTGCTTTACCCACTGCTGACCTTTTCATGAAACCCCCAATTAAAGTCCTTCATTTAGACATGGTGATTCAGCTTAAGTCTTTAGACCTTTAACCTGCCACTACTTACTGTAAGTCAAGAAGTCCACACTCTTTAATCTCCAACAGTATTTAGTAAGATTCACTTTTTTCATGAGGATGTACTGTAAAGGTCTTGGCTCTGAAAACTTGAGTGTTATTTATGGGTCTTAAATAAATGATAATGAGTAAATATATGCATGTCAATTTACACAACGGAAACTAGCAAGATGTATAGGTTCTCAGATTTAGAAGTACTGATCCTCTTCCAGCCGCTTCACACTCGGCTGCGAACCGATCAAGTGAGTGCTGAAGGTCACAGACCGATGACGCCATCAGGACCACATCATCTGCAAAGAGCAGCGATGAGATCCGCAGCCCACCGAACTGCAACCCCTCCCCACCCCGACTTTGCCTCAATATCCTGTCCATAAATATTACAAACAGCATTGGTGACAAAGCACAGCCCTGGAGGAGGCCAACCCTCACCTGGAACGAGTCCAACTTCCTGCAGAGAACCTGGACACCGCTCTCGCTTTGGTCATACAGAGATTGAATGGCCCTGAGAAGGGACCCCCTCATCCCATACTCCCGCAGCCCCTCCCACAGTATCTTCAGGGGAATCATACGCCTTCTACAGATCCAAAAAACATATGTAGACCGGTACGGCATACTCCCAGGTTCCCGCTGGCAGCCTTGCGAGAGTGAAGATCTAATCCGTTGTTCCACGACCAGGACGGAATCCGCATTGTTCCTCTTCAACCCAAGGTTCGGCCAAACCCTCCTCAGCAACTTCCACCAGGGAAATTGACAATCCCCCATCATCCTCCTGCTCTGCCTCTACGATAGAGGGCAAGTTTAGATTAGGGAGGCCGTTTCTCCCGATCACCCCTCTCCATTTATTTCCATCATTGCCCACATGTGCGTTTAAATTACTATTATTATTATTATCATTATTATTATTATTATTTCATGTATAATGTATGTGTTGTATTCTAGTATTTCATTTATATTTATATTCTGTGATGAGTGACTGATGTATGTTTGCTGCTGTAACACATTTCCCATTTTTTGGGATCCATAAATGGTGTAAACGGTGCTCAGCCGGGGCTTGTGAGCAATCCCTATCCAGGAGTATGGTTTCAGAATCGAGACTGTGCGTAGAGATAAGCCCTACCAGATCTAACTGGTGGCGTTACACCTCCCGCACTAATTCCGGCTGTTTCCCTCACAGAGAGGTGACATCCCCAGAGCCATCCTCTGCCGCCCGGATTTGGTCCGTCGAGGCCCCTGACCTTCACTGCCACCCATATGGCAGCGCACCCCCCCCCCCCCCCCCCCCCCCCCCTGTGGTTCCTCCCACAGGTGGTGGGCCCAGGGGATGGAGAGATAGGTGCCACATAGCTTCTAATCTTACGTTTTCACACTAAAATTGCCTAAGGCCTATTGTACAGTCCCTGACAAAAGTCTTGTCGCTTGTGTACAAATTGACCTGAAGTGCCGCTGAAATATATTTCTAATCAAGATTTATTTACAAGAAATGGCTCATTTTATTCCTAACAGCTTTTGTAATAATGTTTCAGTGCAAAACAAAACTGTCAAAAAGTATTCTAATATTCACAGCTTTATAAGCCCATTGAGTCAATTTTTGCAAAGACATAAGTGTTGTCGCCTTGTCATATGAGCTTCACCTGGGACTAATAAGGATCAATTAGGTCTCAGGTGTGTATAAAAACAACCCCAGTACACTAGACCTTCACATCAACTGCAACTAGACATCTGCAACATGCCTAAGATTCACTCTGAGACTAAAGTTTTGATTATCAAGAGGATGAGACCAGATCCACTGCTGAGTGGCAGACACCTCAATGTGTCTCAGCGTCAAGTACACAGGATTAAAAACATTTGAAGACACTGGAGACGTTTTTGACAAGCCCAGGCAGCAGACCCCGCATGACAACTCTCGAGAGACCATTTGTTGCTCGAAAATCCAAGGCCAGCCCATTTTCTACTGCAGCGAGCTCCACGAGACCTGGTCCCTGAAGTCCCTGTGTCAACCAGAACGCTTTGTCGTATTCTGTCTTGAAATGGCCTCCATGGTTGAATCAGTGCCAGAAGCCACATAAACAAAAGACAATTGAAAAACCGTGTGGCATTTGCCAAGCCACACACCTGCTAAAAGGATGGACGCTGGAGAAGTGGAAGAAAGTGGATTTTTCCGATGTATCTTCTGTTGAATTACACCACAGTTGCCGCAAATATTGCAGGAGACCTACTGGAGCCCGCATGGCTCCAAGATTCCCACCGCGAAAACAGTGAAGTTTGGTGGCGTAAAATCATGGTCGGGGTTACATCCAGTATGGGGTGTCGAGAGATCTGCAGGGTGGAAGGCACACATCAATAGTCTCAAATACCAAGAATCTTAGCTACCTCTTATATTCCAACCATAAAAGAGGCCAAATCCTCCAGCAGGATGGGCTCCATCCATACTTCCATCTCCACTTCAAAGTTCCTCAGACGAAGATCAAAATGCTCCAGGATCGCCGGCCCAGTCACCAGACATGAACATCATTGAGCATATGTGGGGTAGGATGAAAGAGGAAGCATGGAAGACCAACCAAGAAATAGATGAACTCTGGGAGGCATGCAGACTGCTTTCCTAGCTATTCCTGATGACTTCATCATACATTGTATGAATCCTTGCCAAACGCATGGATGCAGTCCTTCAAGCTCATGCAGAACAAGATATTAAATTTGAATCTCACAGCACCACTATTTAATTTGCTGACATATTTTAGTATTTAGTAAATTTGTTCAATTTATTATAGGCGACAAACTTTTGTCTTGACAAAATTTGACCTTTTTGTCTTGTTAATAATAAATCTTTTTTTAGTGAAACTAATTTATTTCAGTGCATTGAACTCATTTGGAGGGTTTTAGCTTTTCATATGAGCTATTTCTTCACCAATTGATTAATTAAAAGTCAAGTTAATAGCAGGTGTTTCTACAAAATAGATACGACAAGACTTTTGTCAGGGACTGTATTTTATTGATCATATATCAGTTTTTTTAATAAAAAATATACTTCAAACTTTAATTTGGCATGATAGTTATCATATGATTACAATTTTGATTCATGTAGTTGTGATGGCACGTTGGTATTCTCCCATATTGATCGTTTTTTTTCACCCACCATGGGGCGGCTGTCTCAGTGGTAGAGCGGTTGCCTGCCAATCGGAGGTTGGGTTCAGTCCCTGGCCCTGCAGTCCCATGTCGAAGTGTCCTTGGCAAAGCACGGAACCCCGAGTTGCCCCCGTGCTGCGCATTGGAGTGTGATGGAGTGTGAATGTGTATGAGTGTTTATCTGAGAGAGGTGGAACCTTGTACGGCAGCCTCCCACAGTGTATGAATGTGTGTGAATGTGGTGTTTCCTGTAATTTAAAAGTGCTTTGAGTAGTCGTTAAGACTAGAAAAGCCTATATAAATACAGCACATTTAGGAAAAAACAGAAAATCATCTCCGTGTTTTTTTCGTGGTGGTGAGCACGAATTGTAAACTAATGGTAGCCAGCGTAAATTCTTTGCTGTGAAAGTGTCGCATATCTGCAACTAGTCTCTCCTGATTGAAATGTATCTCATTTAAATTCTTTCAGGAAGACCTCACTCTTAATCTGCTCCCTAACTCAAATCACTTTTGGGCTTCACCTTCCTCTAACCAACAGAACGTACACAAATTGCAAGGGCCAATCAAGAGTCACACCCTGCTTTAAATGTGTTTCACCTTCTGCCATTCAGCGGTCGTTGCAGCCAAAGGTGCAACCCCACCCCCTTCCACCCCCAGTCATCTACTCCAGCTGACCGGTCCGGAGCCTCCTTCGGTCTGGTCTTCGGGCTCCTTCTCTGCCACCACCGGTGTCTAGATTCCATCTGGGGGTCTGATGGTTCTCTACCCCTATTTATATACAAATAATTTGCATAGCGATGGGTCTAATTGCCAAAGACTTTGTACATTTTATGAGCCTCATTTGCATATCTGCACACATGTCTCTCCTGATTGAAATGTATTTCAATGGGAAGCATTTTTAGGGTACGACTTGCGAGTAGCATTGAAAACCATACACTACATAAGGAGGTGTTGGGGTGGTGGATGGGTCAAACAGCACAGGACTTTCTCCCTGAAGTCCAGGGATCACGTCCCACGTGTGCCCCTTTCCGTGTTCTTCTTCTCCTAACCACAACCGCCCCGTTGTTTCGTGTCCGGTTGTGGCGGTCCGTCCCGTTGTTGTTACCGCGCGTGTGGCGTTTCATTTCACCTTTGTTACGTCCTCCAGAGACCTCGGATCATGTCCCGGCGGCTGTTGTTGTCCCCGTCTAACCGTGTGGCATTCATTTCCCCTTGTTGTGTCCCCCAGAGCAGCCCTTTGCATGGCAGTGTCGCCCGTGTTTTCTGTCCCGCTGTTGTGTCCCCCGAGCAGGCTCTGCAGCACAGTCTCATGGCAGTTCGTGAAATGGTCACTGTTCTCAGAAATATGGTTATGCTACTAAATATTAATGCAGTGATTCAAAGAAAGCAAACCCTTGAACATTTTCAGTTTATTCAGTAAATGTTTGGAGTTTGTAAAGGAAATGCAATTACTGCCTATATTTATTTCTCTTCACTTTCTGAAAAGGTAGAACACAAACTTGATCAATTTTGGTCGTTTTGATTTGGAATATAATGTGCAGTGTTCCCAATGCATTCTATTATGGAATTAAAAGCTATTCTGAGGATTTTGAGCTTATTCACTTTTTTAAACACACTGACTCAGACACAACTGTATATATAGACAAAGTGCACTGTTAAACAATAATTTAAGAGTAGGCATCTTCAAAGCCCGTTTTACTAATGAATAGGCTAAACTGTGCACCAATTCGTACAATTGTGTAAAATATATAATAATTTGAAACATTCTATGATCATTTAAAAGTTATCCCCCAGGGGCTTTAACATTTACCTTACACAGTGCATTTGCACTAAATATAAATTACTGATAAAAAAAATTCCATCAAGATGTTTAGGCTGAAATCTAATCATCATCCTCATATTTAAACATTTGTCTTGATAGCCACAAAGTACACAACCGCTACTCAGTCTTTAGAGGAAAGAATGAGTGAGAGAGAGACAGAAAGAGGGGGGAAGGGAGATCATCCTCAGCCAAATAAGAGTCACCCTGAGTGTAAAGAGAGGGAAAGACAAATAGAGAGAGAGAAGTAAGAAGACAGCAAGATGAAAGAGTGAGAGGCAAGGATGTGCGAGATTGACATAGAGAGGAGAAAGAGAGAGAAGCCCCACCCACACACACACACCACCACACACACACACACACCACACACACACACACACACACACACACACACACACACACACCACACACACACACACCCACACACCTCTCACACCACACACACACGTACTAAAAGAGATCGGGAGCTTTTGAAGGCTGGATAATTGCTTTGAGGTCAGGATTGAAGAGATGATGGCTTTTAGCTTGGAGGGAGCAGCCCGAAGGTCTGGCCCAGAGTCAGCCTGTCTGAACTCAACTGTCAGCCGGTAAGGGATTACGCGGCCAGGTCAAGGAGCACACACCCACTCTCACAAACAAGGGTTCACTTACTGAAGCTACATACTACTACTAATAAATCAAAATAATAACATGGTGAAGATTGCAGTAAAGAGTACTAACTCGACCTGCGAGACCCCAGGAAACTTGAATTGCAGAGTTTTCCTATCTACTTGATAAAATAGAGTCATAAATCAGTAACAATTGATTCAGAACTCTTCTAACCCGAGGGCTGATGAGGAAGTAGCGGACACATCACACTTATGGCATTGCTTTTAAAGAATTACTAACTGCTACACCAGTATTTAATATCCATCAGGACTGGGCCTGGCCTTTAATTTTGTCTGATATTTGTCTGATACAAAACCTCTAGTCAGCAGCTTTCAGCTCTTGTGCTCGGGGCCATTGGACCAACCTCCACAAGATCTGAGGGGAACTGAAATTATGGGCATCCATGGACTTGAACTATACATTTTATTTTGTTGTGTAGAACTGTTTTTTTGAAATCATTTTCCTTATTTCAACATTTTATTTTTTTAAATATATTAATCTGCTAATATACACACAGTCCACAGAATAAATGCGACAGCACTCCATTGCACCTGTCGACGTTTGATAACATATCTTAACTTTTTCTCATGATCACGAGATAAGTATTTAATAGCTTTTCCTTTTGTGAATGCAATGCACGACCAGTCAATCAAATCTTGTCAACCACATCCACACAATCCGTGGCAGAAATTTGCTTTATGAGTTTTTTGATTGTTTGTCTATTTAATTAAACTAATATACCCAAGAATGTCCCCCCCCCCCCCATATTTATAAAAACTTTGAATTGTTTTTTGTTTTGTATCATAATATTTAAAGAGTTCAAGAAAACTTGATAACCTTAAATATGAACACGGTTTCTGGAGCCAGTAACAGTCCATCAAATAAGAAATAAGGTCTGCTGTTGGAAATACATACAAAACATGAGGGCCAGCTTCTGACAGGGACAGAAAACAAAGAGATCAATACACACAACAGTGTTACAGAGAACAAGAAAATTAAGTCTTTAATGTATTATGCCTATTAGCTAATACCATAATTTGATATTTTCACGTTTTGATGGGATTATTTTATTTTAAAAGGTATATTTTTAACGGTGTACCAAACATATTCACGTCTGTACAAAATGTACACCTAACAAAAACTAGTGACCGCCGACTGGTCCATGTGACGCTTGGTAAGCAGGATACGAGGTTGCTTACCAGACCTAGATCAATCAGGAGCCCGCACTGCATGAAAGATATGATGATTGACACCGGACTTACACATCCCATCAGTCCCACGTGCACTCTGAACTGTGGCCTCTGACCAAGGAGTGAGAATGGGTCAAATTCATTTCCTTGTTTCTAATATGAAAATGAGATTGCAACTCTCACATTACCAACTAAACGTACAGCAAAAACTGTCAAAACATGTCAGACCGTCCTGCCAACCGTATACATTTAACATCAATGTATTGACATCCACTTTTGACATTTGCTGTAATGATTTTTCATTTAAATTTGCTGAAGGCTCTCTGTAGCACAAACACATACACACACACGTGGATGCAGGATAACTGCGATGAGACATATAGGAGGATCTGAGGACAACTACGCTTGTTATTGTAAGTGCAATGATAAGTTAAAGTCTAATAAAGTGTGTGAATGCGTCCCAGCCCAGGAGAGGAAATAAACAACGTAAAGATCAACAAGCCAATGACAGTAACCATATGTTATTTTGATTAATTCAATAAATTATAATTTTTTTGTCTTAAATCCCCCAGCCATTTTCATATTATACCAACATTTGCAGCCTTCTGAGCCTTTCTGATAAGGTTCCTTAGCCCGAGTAATTAATTAATAGTATTAATTATTATTCTCCTAAAATAAGTTTCCTTTTATTTTTTTTTAGATCAAATGTTTTTTTTGTTTTTTTATAATTCTTTATTATGAAACATTGGAACATACCAGAGTCGAATTTAATCACAGTTCCAGTCTACAATCTAGACCAAATTTCACATTCCCAACGTTCCCGTTTTTAAAGTATATAAGAAACACATTAGACACAAACAGAGGGTGCTTACTATGAGACTTAACTCCAATGCATATAAAAAAGAAGGACGATACAAATGTTTTGTCAGTAAACGTTACATAAAATACAGTACAGTAAAAACACAATCCTTAGTTACCTGTCTTGATAGCATTCAGACAACATTCCTGCGTGTTCTGTTTAATTAATAGGACATCCATTTAAACCATAGAGTAGAAATCTATTGTCTGCTAACAGACGAATATGTAGGCTTTCCATGGAGTATTTTCATTAACACAATCCCTCCTATTTTCCCAGAGTAAACAGGAAGGAGCCAGTGTCTAGTGACAGTTTTCTTACAGGCATGGTTAAAATTCTGAAGAGATATTTTTCTTTATCAGGTAAAAGGTCTGTATTCCGTATTGATTGATTGTGATATTGATTGATTTATTCTGTATGGGGCGGCTGTGGCTCATGGGTAGAGCGGTTGCCTGCCAATTGAAGGTTGGTGGTTTGCTCCCGCCCGCCCTACAGTCATTGTCGAAGTGTCCTTGGCAAGACACTGAACCCGAGTTGCCCCGTGGCTGCGCATCGGAGAGTGAAGGTGTGTGAGTGTTTTATCTGATGAGCGGTGGCACCTTGTACGGCAGCCCGGCCACGCAAGTGTATGATGTGTGTGAATGGTGAATGTTTCCTGTAGATGTAAAAGCGCTTTGAGCAGTTGTTAGACTGGAAAGCGCTATATAAATACAGCACTTTACATTTACTTATTTCCCCAGGATAAAGTGGTGAATTTGAAGGATACTTTTATGTTAAAAATATTTTCGATATCTTGTATATCCAACCAAATTGTTTTATTACTGGACAATCCCAGAATATTGCCAATGTTGTCTCCAGCACTTGGTCTCCCCCCGGTACCTGAAATCCTTTGCTTTGGAGTAATAAAAAACCGATCAAACATTTCCAACCAAATTCCCTCCATGAATGAGTTTGGCATTTCCACTGTGATGCGCAGTAATCTCTCCACTCCTCAACAGTTATTTTCACGTTACTTTCCCTTTCCCATTTCGTTTTTACATATAGTCGAAATTTGTTTTTAGTCATAAAACCCTGTACAGCCGTGAGATAATACCCTTTTTAACTTTTGCCTGGTATGCATCAATATTTCCTGAAGCACTGGTCTTGCACATCTGTGGACCGAATAACTCTTGATTATGTGTATCTGTAAATATCTGTAAAAGTCTGTTTCTTCGTATTATGACTGGTTTCAAGTGTGTGGAAATCTTTCATTTGGCCTTTATCTGTTAGCGGAATGTTGTTGTTATACCCTTGGACAGCCAGTTCTGGAATCCAACATCTGTTTGATTGGGTTTGAAATCAGGGTCATATGCACCCATCTATTATCTTCAGATTGCTGTCCAATTTATATTCATGTTTAACCTTTAACCAGATTTTTAATTGTGATTTTATCCAAGGCTTTCAATCTTGCACAGAGTCTCTCAAGTCTTGTTTCCCATGTGCCTGTAAAGGTGGTTCTGACATGAGGAACTTCAATGTCCTTCCACCTAGCATGGTAATTTGTAATACATAGGTTCATCAGGGGTTTATTTGTCAGAGTAGAAATAATTTCTAAAATCTGATCCTCTGCTTTTTTCCTAACCAATAAAATCTAGAAATCATTCTGTCCCACTCTAAAATTGCTTTTTGGTAATTTCTGCCGGGAGAGCTTGGAACAGAAATAGGAATCTTGGTAGTTAGGTTCATTTTTACACATCAGCTCTTTGGATTAAACTCATGAAGGGGATGATGGTCCATCTCTTTATATCAAGTTTTACTTTATTTAAAAATCATCATAGTTACTCTTAGCTATGGTGGTTTATACTTTGGGGATTATGATACCTGTATTTAAGTGGTCCGGTCCCATTTAAGAATAATTCATCGCTTATTGTTTTGGAGGATTATAATTAACGTCATATCTGTGTCTTATTTACATTTAACTTTATAACCATCATAATCCCCAAGCTGTTCAGAGTCTGAATAATTTGGGAATGATGTGTTTGGTTCACTTATGTACAGTACACTCCGGCGTATAGCGCCACTTTGTGACATCACCGGAAATATTTATACCTTTTATACTGTTTGTTGCCGAATTAGTTGAACTAACGGTTCTATATAAAGGGCGAGAAGTAAGGGGAAAGTCCGCAGCCTTCTTCTGTCCCGCTTCTAGTCCAATAGTATTTAATAAGTGACCATTTATTTTATCTGCGCTGGTTGGTTTTGTGTATAGTGTCCCCGATCACTTTGACATCCAAGTGGATCCAATTCCCTGTACTCTATACAGAAGGCTTTTTCAGCATCAAGGCGATCGTCCGCAGCTGTATTTGATGTTTTTTAATATGGTATAATATATGTAATGTACACCTTATATTATCATGAGGTTGTCTTTGTGGATAAACCTGTCTGGTCAGTAGAAATAGTGTGGAAGTCTCTTCAATTCTCTTTGAAATAATTGACGTGAAAAGTTTGTAATCGATATTAAGAACCAAAATTGGTCTATAGGAGCTACATTAAGTCGGTCCTTTCCCTCTTTGTGAATACGGATATTGTAGCCTGTTTCCATTGATGGTGGCAGCTTACCTCTTTTAGAGCTAGATTAAATATTTGAAGGAGGAATGGAGATAATTCAGATTTAAATTTTTTGTACCAGTCGTACCAACGTAAATCCCTCTGGGCCGCGAGATTTGTTTGCCTTAAGCCTTGATATGGCACAGGATAGTTCCTTCTCTGAATATTTGCAACAAGCCTTTGTTTTTGATCATCTGACAAAACAGGTAATAAGTTGGTTAAGGAAGTCCTTGATTTTTGTCCCTCTTTAACTTTGGCTGTGTGTATAATTGTTTATAATAGCTCTGAAAAGCCGTTTAATTTCACTTTGTTTGTAAAACATCTTTTAGAATTGGGTCTCTTATTTTATAGTTTCTATCATCTGCTTGTGCTTTTGTAGTACACTCGCTAAGAGTTTAGCAAACTTAGCACCTGATCATAGTATCTTGTTTGTGTAAATCATCTTCTTTTGTATTTCTTGTAAATATAAAGCATTAATATTATTCTCAGTATTTTCATCTAGTATCATGTTCCGGATTTAATCCTCTATGTTTTCTCTCTAGCTCTTTAGCTCCCCATTTACTCTGATAGCCTAATTTTGCCTAGCTCTTTTTTTTCGTACCACAAAATGATATAATTTACCCCTCATACTTTCAGTGTGTCCCAGACGATTTCTGGGCTCACCTCTCCGTTAAGGTTTTCCTTTAGGAATGTTTTTATGTCAGATTTGATAATTTGGTAAATTTAGGTTGTTCAGTACACTTGTGTTCAGTCTCACTTGTGTTTTTGAACTCAGCCTTTATTTCTACGTTTAGCAATAGCATGGTCAAAAGGTCAATGTTTTCAATCTCGCAGTTGGCTTACCCTAGGGCGATCCTTTTTGAAAATAAAAAAGTAGTCAATTCTAGAGTATACTGTATGTGCATGGAATAATGAGTAAAATCTCGCTTGTTGGGGTATAGATCCCTCCAAATGTCCACAACACCATATTCTGCCATAAGGATCTTAATTTTTCTGCAAAATGTTTGGGGAGTCTTGTCTGAGGAATCAAGCCTAGGATAGTCGTAATTCCAATCCCTCCCACATAAGGAACCCGTTGATTGTGCTATTAGCCAAATATTTTTCTATAAAATGAAATGTCACTGCCTGGGGGAGCATACACATTGAACAATATTTATTTGAACCCATCTATTCTGAGCCATACCAGTGAAAACTCCCTTCTTTGTCTGTGTATTTCAGAGAATAAGTTCAAATGGACCTTTGGATATTAGAGTGACAACCCGCCTATGACCTGATTTATGACTAGTAATATTTAGAAAAACCCATCCTTTTTAATTTTCGTGTTCCAGTGAATTAAGATGTGTTTCTTGCAACATAGTAATTTTTACTTTTTTCTTTCTCATTTTAGATAATATTTTATTTCTTTTAGTGGGGTTAGACCCCCTCACATTAAATGATGCATTTTTCAAATTTGCACGTCCGCCATGGTCTCCATGTTCTAACCAACACGTCCAAACAAAGTAAAGAGAATAATGCACACCTATAACAAAACAGGTAAAACATGAACATAACAAAGATAAGTGAAATCTTTAGCAAAAATATCAAAATCAGTTCTTTTGCATGAGTGTAGTTTCCAGTCAGAGGTTCTAATGAACTGAACCTTTAAGGGGCTCGAGAGGTACGAGCACCTTTCAGGGGAAAACCCGCTCATCACGTAGCGTGGTTCCACTGTGGTGCTGCATTGCAAGTTTAGCCAGTCTTCAAAATGTTTGTATGCTCCGACACTTTAGTTTACAATTAAGATTAGGAGTAAAGGTGAGGCGCAGCCAAAACTAAAAGGGGCAACTTCTATTATCTTATCTACATGCATCAGGCTAATGTGTTCCATAGGAATCACTTATCTGGAGGGGTAGACGCCTAAATTCCTGCACACTTTTCTTTAATCCGCTGTGAGGCTCATCGCTTCCTGGGGGTGCATCCGGCTCGGTGTTACTCTGCTCCTGGGCTCCAGCCGTTTTGCCAAGATTAGATTAGATTAGATTAGATTCAACTTATTGTCATACACATGTACAGGTACAAGGCAACGAAATGCAGTTTGGGTCTAACCAGAAGTGCAATGCAGTAAGTGCAGGATACATGGTTCCGAAGTGCAAGACATGGATATGTAATGATAATATAGAAAAATACTATTATAAACAGAGTTTACAGATGGGTTTGTCCTATGAACAAATATAGATAACAGGTATTGTGAGCAAGATTTACGCTAGGAATTTGGTGGATATTACTATAATTGCAAATTTTACAGATATGTGCAAACACATAATATACTAATGAATAATTAAAGTTTGGGCAGAAACTATCCGAATTAAGTGGCGGTGGAAAGTATTGCATATTACAAGTTGACGATGAAACGCTGTCGTAGTTCGCTGGGTACAGGTTGACTGGGGGGCAGACAACTTTGACTGGGGGCCCCCGTGATGCCATGTCTGACGTTGCCTCCGCCGCGGTCTGTTCAGGCAGGTTCATCTCCATAAAGAACGCGTTAGTTTTGCAGGGTAGGAGTTTGGAACTTAATTTTCCTCTCCTTAAATTTTCTTTGCTTGTTTGTACTCTGCACGTTTCTTGATATAGCTGGTGGTAATCGTTGTCCACGTAAAAGTGGCCATTATTGTATTGCCCTTGTCCCTTCTGCCAGGTTCTTACTGATCACGTCTTCTTTACTTTGTAGCTTGCAAACTTGACAATAATAGAGCGAGGGTTTTGACTGAGCGTTAGCGGGTTTAGTGGCCAGGGCTCTGTGGCTCTTTGATTTTGATCTGCGCGTCTCTGGGGAAGTCCAGGCACCTATCTCATATTATTGTCTTTAGCCCCCGGGAATACCCTAAATCCTTAGTTTTCACGGCGTGCGCGGCCTTCATGGTCAATAAGTAGCCTCCATGTTGTCCTGGCGTTGTAGGAGTTGCGTGAGTAGCGATGTCGCCGCTTGCATGGACCGTTTCCACCTCATCAATTCGACCCTCAGCTTCATCCCGTCTATTTCTTGTCTTGTGCAGCTTTTGTATCTCCGAGAGTTGTGCTTGTTTCGCGTCTAAAATCTCTCAGTTCGATAGTACCTTTCCAAGCTAGCCTCCTCCATTTCGTGCCCCTCGGCCACATGGACCCGGAAGCAGCTTTGGCTGTTCTGCAGTTAATCATCTAATAGTGCTGCGCCCGTCCCCCCCTCCTCCTTGTAACCCCCTAAACCCATCTTTCATAAATTTCACTTATATTCAATCTCAAAAGTTTTAGTGTTGTTTTTAGGAAAATCGTCGAGAGCGTTGAAATTACGCAGCCATCTTGGTCGCGACCGGAAACCAACCCCCCGAGATCAAATGTTTTTATTTTCATTTACAAGTTAAGGAATAAAACAACACCCACGGCAAAACAGAAGAACGGTTTGCAGAATCAAAACAAAAAGAAGGAAAGACGGTAGGGAAGAAACCAAAAAGAACGGGTGCAATAAAGAGAGACATCCACTCAACAAATAATACATGCAAAACAGACATTAACAAATACATACAAACACATACACAGACAGACACAGATAGGGACCAATATTTCCTTTTGTTTTAAAGAACGATGCAACCTTTTTGCAATTTTTACAAAAGCTCTTGCGTTTGTTTTGTTTAACTGCTTACACTTTTCTGTTCCCTGTATCTGTCTTTTATGTCTGTAAAGCAACCTTGATGTTCAGAAAGGCGCTGTTAAATATATTTATTTATTTTGGGCTGCAACAATCACATAAAAGGCTGCAAATCCTGGAGGGACTGGCTGTGTGTTTTTTCATGTGTTATGGTGTGCATTCGCCAGCGTTTTTTGTTGTGTGGTGTGGGTAGGCTACTCCGGATTTTGTCAGTCATCTCATCTCACATGCTGTGTCTCTATGATCCCATCGTGTCCCGTTCATGGTAGCCTACCGTGGACGTCGCCGTCATCACATGCTATGGCATGTGGCATAGTGGGGGCCGCCTTGATAATCCTGCCAAAGGGCCTGGTGTTGGCACGCCTGAGTTTTTTTGTATTGCAAGGACTCACCCTCTGGTTTGCTTTTTCAGCTTTACAGTAGGTATCTCAGCATAGTACTAACCTTTCCATTAACGTCCCCACAACATCCAACACCACACAGCCTGTCCTCGTTACACTCATTTAGACAAACTCTTTCCATTTGCCCATTTGAACCCCTAACAGTCACCCGCAACCTAAACAGTAGTTCTTCTCTTTAAAACCATTGAACCTATTAAAACCTTTGAACGGAAGCTTCCCAGGGTGCCGCACAACAGCAAACACTCTGTGCTTAAACACAAGTGACAGAGTGCCCCAGTCTAAACTCTGTATTTCCCCTCTGTGGTTCATCACGTCGTCTGCTGTATTGATGAAGTCACTTTGACCCTCTGTTGGTTTCTCAAAACCCAACTTCCCCTCTAGCTGTGGGCAACTTCCCTCTGCCTTTCTCTGTTTTCTCAGCTACTTTCTTTGAGTCCCCCTCTCTCTTCCTTTGGCTGGTGGGTAACATGTTTTCTGGTGTCACTTCATTTTCCCTCTCGCTCTGGCTGGGGACGTATCCTCTCGCTCACTCCCTCTAATCTTCTCTCTCATTTTTGTCGAAGGTGACATCTCTCTCTCCTCTCTCCTCTTTCTCTCTCACTGTATGCCCTTTTCACCCTCTCTTCGTGTGACGGCGCTGGATGTCTTTTTGTTAACTTACATCTCTAAGACAATCCGTCGCATGCCCGTCAACACAGAGTCACGACTCATGGAACCCCAGGATGAAAGAGCACAGAGGGCAACTGTCATCAGGACAAGCCATGGCAGAGAAAATCCTTTAAAAAAGTGTAAGCATCTATTTAATAAGATACCATTGTCATGATCCTAAAAATACAGATAACTAATTTAAACACACACACACACACACACACACACACCCACACACACATAGATTCAAGGAAAAAGTGGAATGTTGGACTACAAGTGTCTGAATATAACAATGCAGACCATGTTCTGCATTGGTTTCCTTTAACCATACATGATATCTAACTAACTTCATCCATATACTTTAATTTCCTTATTTATCCTGATCTCAACCATAGAAAACATTTTGTGGAAGAACTGACAAATGATGTCCTGTCGATGAGTGTGTCATGCTGATTAAAAGGCGTACAACAAATTAGCTTTTTGTTGTTGTTTTAAGTACACAGACTTAAAATATTACATTTTTCACACTTTTCCCATTACGAGTTGTATTGAGTTTATCTGTACAATGTTTGGCTGAATAATTAGCGTACAAGAACGCAATACTTTATGAACTTGTGGAATAGCACAGACTACAAAATGTTAGATACAAGTCTTGGCAACAATATTTAATATAATAAGGTCTGGTTATACACATTGAGCTATCTTTTAAGTAGTTCAATTCAGTTTTATTTAAAGTATCAAATCATACAAGAGTTATCTCAACACTTACAGATAGAGTTTTATAGATAGAGATAGATGTTTGAAAGGGCCGGTTGGGGGTTTGATGAACATTGGCAATAGTTACATAAAAGATAAGTAACTAGACTAAAATTATAGTTGTAGTAGTTCATGGCAAGCAGGGCACTGCAGGGTGTAGCAGGTGTAACAGGGTGTAACAGGGCACAGCAGGGCCATCGGACACGCTGCAACCATGGTTTAGGTGCCACCCTATCCAAAGAAACATGCTGGGCAAAAAAGTACCTAAGAACTCCGGGGAATGACTCCTAAGATCTAGGTTAGTAAACAAAATTTCTGGACAAGGATGCACCACAATGAAAGAGAAGACGCTCAGTGTGTCAAAGGAAGTCCCCCACAGTCTAAAACTATAACAGCCTGGGCGCCTCTGGCTCGCCCGGGGCGTTTGCCCCATGTAGGCTGAGTCCTGCAACGGCCTGGGTTCGTTCCCATTGTCCCTTTAATAAGGGAAAAATCTTTAAAACTTAACAGAACAATTAGAGAGACAGGTAATTTAACCCTCACTCTGCTTTTACTTGCCTTACCCGAACTTTATCTAACCTCAACCTAGTGTTTCAGTTGCCTTGCCTACCCTACCCATAACGCATTGCCATACACAACATTTCTCTAACATTCAAGTAACTCAAAACATTTTCTTTTAAACATTGGCGGGTCATTGTATTCTGTATTGACAGAACATTGTACAGAGAATTGTTTAAAGTATCTAGGGTTTTGCAGATCATGTTTGGTTTTAGTTTTTCAATTCAGCCAAATCCCCCTAATTACACTAGATTTTTTCAGGTTTGTATTTTGAAGCCCGTGTTAGCCTGCTGTCAGCCTGAATTGCCATTTTATTTTCCCATATAGAACTATTGGTGTCTAGTGACAATCTAGTGACAGTTACGTAGAGGTATTATGTGCTATAACCAATCAGTATGACCTATCTGTCCCTTGAAATTCATTTTTAGGCAACACGAACCAGTTTGCGTTAGTGGTTGCGCGTACCAGTTAACATTTGTCACAACGATCAATGAGAGGTAGTTGCCAACATAAGAGTAATTTATCGGCCTCTTCCTACAACACACCTGCGTAGTTGTCTTAATCTCATTGATTTTGTTGCCATTCTGGTGGCATATTCAGTTGCTATTTGTCTGGCTCTGGCACAGAAAAAGCGCCACTCCCTCCTCATCTTACCTACCAAAGGGCCCAATGCTTGGTTCTTTGTGCAACCCCGAACAGGGGTCTCATTTTTTAAAAGTGGGTATGTACAACAACGGGGTTGAAAATGTGTTTTTGCCAGTTCCCACGCAAAGGCTGAGTTTATAAAAACAAAACTTGAGGGAGAATGTTGCGTCCTCCCACAAACTCTGACCATGCGTATGCACATTTGTGGAGCATGGGAATTGGCGACGCAGATGGTGAGGTGGTGAACGATTCAGACTGCGAAAATACATGTGGGAATAACAATTACTCTTAATATTTCAAGTATTGTGTCTCACGCACATTCTTCATTCCATATCCACGATTCATGAGAATAAATCCAGCAGTGTTATTTGCGCTTGTACTGAGTTATAACACCTTGTAAAATCCAACTCAAATCTTAAATAAATTTTTCTTAATATTTAATCAACGCTGTCTCACCTGTCACATTTTCCCTACGGAACAACAGGAGGGAAGCCCAGACAGGGTCGCATGATAGCATCAAATGCCCTAGCATTAGAAAACTGCAGAACACAGTGTAAAAACTAAAAATATGTCGTTTAAAACGTGCGTATATCATCAAATTGTCAACGTCTGGAAATCAGATCGAGAATCGTTACACTTAATGTCCTAGTTACTAATGCCCTTGTTATGGGTCCAAACTTCATACTATTTGTGACAAAACCTTCATGAACAAAAAGTTTGTTTGACTATTAGATTTTTGTCCTTCAAATTGTGTCTCAGGGTGGGGGATACAACAAGGTGATGTTGTGAATTTTGGCAGGTGTCTGCAATCACAAATTGTTGTAAACATATAAATACTGCGATGCTGCTGAAGGCCTGCTGGCCTGCAGGAGGCTACGCCAATGATGACTGCTGTTATACTCAAACTGTCCCTGAGTGCCGAGTGCCTGCCGTTTTGGAAGTATTAGTTAATAATAGGTAGTCTGTACATCAGGGTTACCTACACTGTGCAAAACAGGTCGAAATTACAATGTGAATTTACAAAGGTTTTTTGCTTTTTGCCAGGGTCATAACCACTGATCAGCATTCATAGCTGCTTTGCATTGACTATTTATGATTGAAATGAGCTTGTACAGGGTGGGGATAAGAGCTGATTCATGTACGCACACTTGGTGGACAATCTGTGTTTAGAAGGGGAACACTGCTTCCAGATGTGCGTACGCACAGTTTTATAAATCAGATTTATTTTTTGGCGAACGCCCTTTTTGGCTTTTTGGGCGTACATACACTTTAAGTAGGATTTTATCACAGTATTAATAAATAAGCCTCTAATTCAGAGACCTGGAACCAGGCTTAGGCTGATGCAGGGTCCGAAGCAAAGTGGATGGTGAGCATAAATTATAATACAATGATTGGCTGCTAGATACCACATTTTTTAATAATTATTGTTGTAGACTGGACATGGATACTTTGAACGACGTTTTTCACAAACCAATGATCTCCTTGTATTTGGTGAAAACATGCATGCTGGTTGGATGCCACACAACACACACAGAAATATGTTGCCTCAAGGACTTAGAAGTTAAGCTTCAATGGGAACAGACCACAAACCTTTTTTTAAAGATTATACCTGTCTTCCCATAGAGCTCCTGGGTCACCCTAAAACCACATAACCTTT
>NC_045752.1:22678259-22679045 GCF_008692095.1 Etheostoma spectabile
TCTCCAGCAGGATGGTGCTCCATCGCATACTTCCATCTCCACTTCAAAGTTCCTCGAGACGAAGAAGATCAAGATGCTCCAGGATTCGCCGGCCCAGTCACCAGACATGAACATCATTGAGCATTATGGGGGTCTAGGTGAAAGAGGAAGCATGGAAGACCAAACCAAAGAATATAGATGAAATCTGGGAGGCATGCAGGACTGCTTTCCTAGCTTTCCTGATGACTTCATCAATACATTGTATGAATCCTTGCCAAACCGCATGGTGCAGTCCTTCAAGCTATGGAAGTCATAAAAGATTAAATTGAATCTCACACCACTATTATTTGCTGACATATTTAGTATTTAGTAAATTTGTTAAATATGTATAGCGACAAAACTTTTGTCTTGACAAAATTTGACCTTTTGTTGTTTAAATATAAATCTTTTTTTAGTGAAACTAATTTATTTCGTGCATTGAACATTTTGGGAGGGTTTTAGCTTTTCATATGAGCTATTCTACACAATTGATTAATTAAGTCTCGTTAATAGCAGGTGTTTCTACAAAATAGATAAGCGACAAGACTTTTGTCAGGGACTGTATTTTATTGATCATATAATTCAGTTTTTTTAATAAAAAATATACTTCAAACTTTAATTTTGGCATGATAGATTATCATATTGATTACAATTTTTGATTCATGTAGTTGTGATGGCACTGTTGGTATTCTACCATATTGATCGTTTTTTTCACCACCATGGGGGCGGCTGTGGCTCAGTGGTAGAGCGGTTGCCTGCCAATCGGAA
>NC_045752.1:22679055-22679210 GCF_008692095.1 Etheostoma spectabile
GGTGGTTCAGTCCCTGGCCCTGCAGTCCCATGTCGAAGTGTCCTTGGGCAAAGCACGGAACCCCGAGTTGCCCCCGGTGCTGCGCATTGGAGTGTGAATGGAGTGTGAATGTGTATGAGTGTTTATCTGATGAGCAGGTGGAACCTTGTACGGCA
>NC_045752.1:22679220-22679288 GCF_008692095.1 Etheostoma spectabile
CAGTGTATGAATGTGTGTGAATGGTGAATGTTTCCTGTATAATTTAAAAGTGCTTTGAGTAGTCGTTA
>NC_045752.1:22679298-22679726 GCF_008692095.1 Etheostoma spectabile
AGAAAAGCACTATATAAATACAGCACATTTAGGAAAAAAACAAGAAAATCATCTCCGTGTTTTTTTCGTGGTGGTGAGCACGAATTGTAAACTAATGGTAGCTCAGCGTAAATTCTTTGCTGTGTATAAGTGTCGCATATCTGCAACTAGTCTCTCCTGATTGAAATGTATCTCAGTTTAAATTCTTTCAGGAAGACCTCACTCTTAATCAATGCTCTACCTAACTCAAATCAGCTTTTGGAGGCGTTCACCTTCCTACTTAACCAATCAGAACCGTACACAAATTGCAAGGGCCAATCAAAGAGTCACAACCCTGCTTTAAAATGTGTTTCACCTTCTGCCATTCAGCTGTCGTTGCAGCCAAAGAGTGCAACCCTCCACCCCCCCTTCCACCCCCAGTCATCTACTCCAGCTGACCGGTCCGGAGC
>NC_045752.1:22679736-22680562 GCF_008692095.1 Etheostoma spectabile
TTCGGTCTGGTCTTCGGGCTCCTTCGCTGCCACCACCGGTGTCTAGATTCCATCTGGGGGTCTGATGGTTCTCTACCCCTATTTATATACAAATAATTTGCATAGCGATGGAGTCTAATTGCCAAAGACTTTGTACATTTTATTGAGCCTCATTTGCATATCTGCACACATGTCTCTCCTGATTGAAATGTATTTCAATGGGAAGCATTTTTAGGGTAGCGACTTGCGAGTAGCATTGAAAAGCCATACATCTACATAAGGAGGTTGGTTGGGGTGGTGGATGGGTCAAACAGCACAGGACTTTCTCCCTGAAGTCCAGGGATCACGTCCCACGTGTGACCCTTTCCGTGTTCTTCTTCTCCTAACCACAACCGCCCCGTTGTTGTAGCGTGTCCTGAGTGTGGCGGTCCGTCCCGTTGTTGTTACCGGCGTGTGGCGTTTCATTTCACCTTTGTTACGTCCTCCAGAGACCTCGGATCATGTCCCGGCGGCTGTTGTTGTCACCGTCTAACGCGTGTGGCATTTCATTTCCCCATTGTTGTGTCCCCCAGAGCAGCCCAGTTGCATGGCAGTTGTCGCCGGTGTTTCTGTCCCCGCTGTTGTGTCCCCCAGAGCAGGCTGCTGCAGCACAGTCTCATGGCAGTTCGTGAAATGGTCACTGTTCTCAGAAATAATGGTTATGCTACTAAATATTAATGCAGTGATTCAAAGGAAAGCAAACCCTTGAGACATTTTCAGTTTATTCAGTAAATGTTTGAGTTTGTAAAGGAAAATGCAATTACTGCCTAATATTTATTTCTCTTCACTTTCTGTAAAGGTAGAACAC
>NC_045752.1:22680572-22682350 GCF_008692095.1 Etheostoma spectabile
AATTTTGGTCATGTTTTGATTTGGAATATAATGTGCAGTGTTCCCAATGCATTCATATTATGGAATTAAAAGCTATTCTGAGGATTTTGAGCATTATTCACTTTTTTAAACACACTGCTATTATTCAGAACACAACTGTATATATAGACAAAGTGCACTGTATTAATACAATAATTTAAGAGTAGGCATCTTCAAAGCCCTGTTTACTAAGATGAATAGGCTAAACTGTGCACCAATTCGTACAAATTTGTTAAAATATATCATAATAATTTGAAACATTCTATGATCATTTAAAAGTTATACCCCCAGGGGCTTTAACATTTACCTTACACAGTGCATTTGCACTAAATATAAATTACTGATAAAAAAAAATTCCCATTCAAGATGTTTAGGCTGAAATCATAATCATCATCATCATATTTAAACATTTGTCTTGATGAGCCACAAAGTACACAAACGCTACTCAGTCTTTAGAGGAAAGATGAATGAAGTGAGAGAGAGACAGAAAGAGGGGGGAAGGGAGATCATCCTCAGCCAAAATGAGAGTCACCCTGAGGTAAAGAGAGGGAAAGACAAATAGAGAAGAGAAGTAAGAAGACAGCAAGATGAAAGAGTGAGAGGCAAGGATGTGCAGAGATTGACATAGAAGGGAGAAAGAGAGAGAGGCCCCACCCACCACCACACCACACACACACACACACACACACACACACCACACACCACACACACACACACACACACACACCACACACACACACACCACACAACACACTCTCACCACCACACACACACCTTACTAAAAGAGATCGGGAGCTTTTGAAGGCTGGATAGATTGCTTTGAGGTCAGGATTGAAGAGATGATGGCTTTTAGCTGTGAGGGAGGCAGCCCGAGAGGTCTGGCCCAGAGTCAGCCTGTCTGAACTCAACTGTCAGCCGGTAAGGGATTACAGCCGGCCAGGTCAAGGAGAGCACACACACACTCTCACAAACAGAGTGTCACTTACTGAAGCTACATACTACTACTAATAATAATCAAAATAATAACATGGTGAAGGAGTGCAGTAATAAGAGTACTAACTCTGACCTGCAGAGACTCCAGGAAACTTGAATTGCAGAGTTTTCCTATCTACTTGATAAAAATAGAGTCATAAATCAGTAACAATTGATTCAGAACTCTTCTACCCGAGGGCTGATGAGGAAGTAGCGGACACATCACACTTATGGCATTGCTTTTAAAAAGAATTACTAAATGCTACACCAGTATTTAATATCCCATCAGGACTGGGGCTGGCCTTTAATTTTGTCTGATATTTGTCTGATACAAAACCTCTAGTCAGGCAGCTTTCAGCTCTTGTGCTCGGGGCCATTGGACCAACCTGCCACAAGATCTGAGGGGAACTGAAATTATGGGCATCCATGGACTTGAACTATACATTTTATTTTGTTGTGTAGAACTGTATTTTTTTGAAATCATTTTCCTTTATTCAACATTTTATTTTTTTAAATATATTAAAATCTGCTAATATACACACAGTCCACAGAATAAATGCGACAGCACTTTCATTGCACACTGTCGACGATTGATAACTATATCTTAACTTTTCTCATGATCACGAGATAAGGTATTTAATAGCTTTTCCTTTTGTGAAATGCAATGCACGACCAGGTCAATCAAATCTTGTCAAACCACATCCACACAATCCTGTGGCAGAAAATTTGCTTTATGAGTTTTTTGATTGTTTGTCTATTTAATTTAAACATAATATACCCAAGAATGT
>NC_045752.1:22682360-22683423 GCF_008692095.1 Etheostoma spectabile
CCCCCCCCCCCATATTTTATAAAAACTTTGAATTGTTTTTTGTTTTGTAATCATGAATATTTAAAGAGTTCAAGAAAACTTGATAACCTTAAATATGAACACAGGTTTTCTGGAGCCAGTAACAGTCCATCAAAATAAAGAAATAAATGTCTGACTGTTGGAAATATAATACATAAAAACATGAGGTGCCAGCTGTCTGACAGGGACAGAAAACAAAGAGATCAATACACAACAGTGTTACAGAGAACAAGAGAAATTAAATGTCTTTAATGTATTATGCCTATTTAGCTAATACCATAAGTTTGATTATTTTCAGCTTTTGATGGGATTAATAATTTATTTTAAAAGGTATATTTTTAACTGGTGGTACCAAACATATTCAACGTCTAGTACAAAAATGTACACCAATACAAAAAACTAGTTGACCGCCGACTGGTCATGTGACGCTTGGTAAGCAGGATACGAGGTTGCTTACAGACCTAGATCAATCAGGAGCCCGCATGACTGAAAGATATTGATTGACACCCGGGACTTACGACAATCCCATCAGTCCCACGTGCACTCTGAACTGTGAGCCTCTGACCAAGCGGGAGTGAGAATGGGTCAAATTCATTTCCTTGTTTCTAATATGAAAATGAGATATGCAACGTCTCACATTTACCAACTAAACGTACAGCAAAAGACTGTGCAAAACATGTCAGACCGTCCTGCCAACCTGTATACATTTTAACATCAATGTATTGACATCCACTTTTGACATTTGCTGTAATGATTTTTCATTATAAAGTTGCTGAAGGCTCTCTGTAGCACAAACACATACACACACACGTTGGATGCAGGATAAACTGCAGATGAGACATATAGGATGATCTGAGGACAACTACGCTTGTTATTGTAAGTGCAATGATAAGTTAAAGTCTAATAAAAGTGTGTGAATGCGTCCCAGCCCAGGATAGGAAATAAACAACGTAAAGATCAACAAGCCAATGACAGTAACCGATATGTTTAATTTTGATTAATTCAATAAATTATAATTTTTTTGTCTTAAATCCACCAGCCATTT
>NC_045752.1:22683433-22685417 GCF_008692095.1 Etheostoma spectabile
CCAACATTTGCAGCCTTCTGAGCCTTTCTGATAAGGTTCCTTAGCCCAGAGTAATTAATTAATAGTATTAATTATTATTCTCCCTAAAATAAGTTTCCTTTTTATTTTTTTTTAGATCAAATGTTTTTTTTGTTTTTTTTATAATTCTTTATTTATGAAACATTGGGAACAATACCAGAGTCGAATTTAAATCACAGTTCCAGTCTACAATCTAGACCAAAATTTCACATTCCCAACGTTCCCGTTTTTTAAAGTATAATAAGAAACACATTAGAACACAAAACAGAGGGTGCATTACTATGAGACTTAACTCCAATGCATATAAAAAAAGAAGGACGATACAAATGTTTTGTCAGTAAACGTTACATAAAATACAGTACAGTAAAAACAATCCTTAGTTACCACTGTCTTGATAGCATTCAGGACAACATTCCTGCGTGTTCTGTTTAATTAAATAGGACATCCATTTAGACCATAAGAGTAGAAATCTATTTGTCTGCTAACAGAGCGAATATGTAAGTCTTTCCATTTGGTAGATTTCATTAACACAATCCCTCCATTTTCCCAGAGTAAACCAGGAAGGAGCCAGTGTCTAGTGACAGTTTTCTTACAGGCCATGGTTAAAATTCTGAAGAGATATTTTTCTTTATCAGGTAAAAGGTCTGTATTCCGTATTGATTGATTGATTGATATTGATTGATTATTCTGTATTGGGGCGGCTGTGGCTCAGTGGTAGAGCGGTTGCCTGCCAATTGGAAGGTTGGTGGTTTGATCCCCGCCCCTGCAGTCATTGTCGAAGTGTCTTTGGCAAACACTGAACCCGAGTTGCCCCGGTGCTGCGCATCGGAGAGTGAATGTGTGTGAGTGTTTATCTGATGAGCAGGTGGCACCTTGTACGGCAGCCCCGGCCACAGTGTATGAATGTGTGTGAATGGTGAATGTTTCCTGTAGATGTAAAAGCGCTTTGAGCAGTTGTTAAGACTGGAAAAGCGCTATATAAATACAGCACATTTACATTTACATTTATTCCCCAGGATAAAGTTGGTGAATTTGAAGGATACTTTTATGTTAAAAATATTTTCGATATCTTGTATATCCAACCAATATTGTTTTATTACTGGACAATCCCAGAATATATGCCAATGGTTGGTCTCCAGCACTTGGTCTCCTCCCCGGTACCTGAAATCCTTTGCTTTGGAGTAATAAAAAACCGGATCAAACATTTCCAACCAAATTCCCTCCATGAATATGAGTTTGTGCATTTCCACTGTGATGCGCAGTAATCTCTCCACTCCTCAACAGTTATTTTCACGTTACTTTCCCTTTCCCATTTCGTTTTTACATATAATGTCGAAATTGTTTGTTTAGTCATAAAACCCTTGTACAGCCGTGAGATAATACCCTTTTTAACTTTTGCCTGGTATGCCATCAATATTTCCTGAAGCACTGGTTCTTGCACATCTGTGGACCGAATAACTTCTTGATTATGACGTATCTGTAAATATCTGTAAAAGTCCTGTTTCTTCAGATTATGACTGGTTTCAAGTGTGTGGAAATCTTTCACTTTGCCTTTATCTGTTAGCGAGAAATGTGTTGTTATACCCTTGGACAGCCAGTTCTGGAATCCAACATCTGTTTGATTGGGTTTGAAATCAGGGTCATATGCACACCATCTTATTATCTTCAGATTGCTGTCCAATTTATATTCATGTTTAACCTTTAACCAGATTTTTAATTGTGATTTTATCCAAGGGCTTTCAATCTTGCACAGAGTCCTCTCTAAGTCTTTGTTTCCCAGTATTGCCTGTAAAGGTGGTTCTGACATGAGGAATACTTCAATGTCCTTCCACCTAGCATGGTAATTTGTAATACATAGGTTCATCAGGGGTTTAATTTGTGCAGAGTAGAAATAATTTCTAAAATCTGATCCTCTGCTTTTTTCCTAACCATATAAATCTAGAAATCATTCTGTCCCACTCTAAAA
>NC_045752.1:22685427-22685593 GCF_008692095.1 Etheostoma spectabile
TTTGTAATTTCTGCCGGGAGAGCTTGGAACAGAAATAGGAATCTTGGTAGTAGGTTCATTTTTACACATTCAGCTCTTTGGATTAAACTCATGAAGGGGATGATGGTCCATCTCTTTATATCAAGTTTTACTTTATTTAAAAGATCATCATAGTTACTCTTAGCTA
>NC_045752.1:22685603-22699438 GCF_008692095.1 Etheostoma spectabile
CAAGTTTTACTTTATTTAAAAGATCATCATAGTTACTCTTAGCTATGGTGGTTATATCTTTGGGGATTATGATACCTAGGTATTTTAAAGTGGTCCGGTCCCATTTAAGAATAAATTCATCGCTTATTGTTTTTGGAGGATTATAATTAAACGTCAATATCTGTGTCTTATTTACATTTAATTTATAACCAGCATAATCCCCAAAGCTGTTCAGAGTCTGAAATAATTTGGGAAGTGATGTGTTTGGTTCACTTATGTACAGTAACACATCATCGGCGTATAGCGCCACTTTGTGTACATCACCGGAAATATTTATACCTTTTATACTGTTTGTTTGCCGAATTAGTTGAACTAACGGTTCTATATAAAGGGCGAAGAGTAAGGGGGAAAGTCCGCAGCCTTGTCTTGTCCCGCGTTCTAGTCCAATAGTATTTAATAAGTGACCATTTATTTTTATCTGCGCTGTTGGTTTTGTGTATAGTGCCCCGATCACTTTGACAAAATCCAAGTGGAATCCAATTCCCTGTACTCTATACAGAAAGGCTTTTTCAGCATCAAGGCTGATCGTCGCAGCTTGTATTTGATGTTTTTTAATATGGTATAATATATGTAATGTACACCTTATATTATCATGAGTTTGTCTTTGTGGGATAAAACCTGTCTGGTCAGTAGAAATAAGTTGTGGAAGTATCTCTTCAATTCTCTTTGAAATAATTGACGTGAAAAGTTTGTAATCGATATTAAGAACCAAAATTGGTCTATAGGAGCTACAATTAAGTCGGTCCTTTCCCTCTTTGTGAATTACGGATATTGTAGCCTGTTTCCATGATGGTGGCAGCTTACCCTCTTTTAGAGCTAGATTAAATATTTGAAGGAGGAATGGAGATAATTCAGATTTAAATTTTTTGTACCAGTCGTACCAACGTAAATCCCTCTGGGCCCGGAGATTTGTTTGCCTTAAGCCTTGATATGGCACAGGATAGTTCCTTCTCTGTAATATTTGCAACAAGCCTTTGATTTTGATCATCTGACAAAACAGGTAAATTAAGTTGGTTAAGGAAGTCCTTGATTTGTTGTCCCTCTTTTAACTTTGGCTGTGTGTATAATTGTTTATAATAGCTCTGAAAAGCCTGTTTAATTTCACTTTGTTTGTAAAGACATCTTTTAGAATTTGGGTCTCTTATTTTATATGTTCTATCATCTGCTTGTTGCTTTTGTAGTTTACTCGCTAAGAGTTTAGCAAACTTAGCACCTGATTCATAGTATTCTTGTTTGGTGTAAATCATCTTCTTTTGTATTTCTTGTAAATATAAAGCATTAATATTATTTCTCAGTATTTTCAGTCTAGTATCATGTTCCGGATTTAATTCTCTCTTATGTTTTCTCTCTAGCTCTTTTAGCTCCCCATTTAACTCTGATAGCCTAATTTGCCTAGCTCTTTTTTTCTCTACACAAAATGATATAATTTTACCCATCATAACTGCTTTCAGTGTGTCCCAGACGATTTCTGGGCTCACCTCTCCGTTAAGGTTTTCCTTTAGGAATGTTTTTATGTCAGATTTGATTAATTTGGTAAATTGTAGGTTGTTCAGTACACTTGTGTTCAGTCTCCACTGTGTGTTTTTGAACTCAGCCTTTATTTCTACGTTTAGCAATAGCATGGTCAGAAAGGTCAATGTTTTCAATCTCGCAGTTGCGTACCCTATGGCGATCCTTTTTGAAAATAAAAAAGTAGTCAATTCTAGAGTATACTGTATGTGCATGGGAATAATGAGTATAATCTCGGCTTGTTGGGTATAGATCCCTCCAAATGTCCACAACACCATATTCTGACATAAGGATCTTAATTTTCTTCTGCAAAGATGTTTGGGGAGTCTGTCTTGAGGAATCAAGCCTAGGATTAAGTCGTATATTCCAATCCCTCCACAGATAAGGATACCCGTTGATTGTGCTATTAGACCAAATAGTTTTCTATAAAATGAAATGTCACTGCCTGGGGGAGCATACACATTGAACAATGTTATTTGAACTCCATCTATTCTGCCAGTTACCAGTGAAAATCTCCCTTCTTTGTCTGTGATTTCAGAGATAAGTTCAAATGGGACTCTTTGGGATATTAGAGTGGCCACAACCCGCCTATGACCTGATTTATAGGACTAGTAATATATTTTAGAAAAACCCATCCTTTTTAATTTTCGTGTTCCAGTGAATTAAGATGTGTTTCTTGCAACATAGTAATTTGTACTTTTTCCTTTCTCATTTTAGATAATATTTTATTTCTTTTAGTGGGGTTAGGAACCCCATTCACATTAAATGATGCAATTTTTCAAATTTGCACGTCAGCCATGGTCTCCTATGTTTCTAACCAAAAACACGTCCAAACAAAGTAAAGAGAAGTAATGCACACCTATAACAAGAACAGGTAAAACATGAACATAACAAAGATAAGGTGAAATCTTTAGCAAAAATATCAAAAAGTCAGTTCTTTGCATGAGGTATGTTTCCAGATCAGAGGTTCTAATGAACTGAACCTTTAAGGGGCTCGAGATGTAAGAGCACCTTTCAGGGGAAAACCCGCTCATCACGTAGCGTGGGGTCCACTGTGTTGGCTGCATTGCAAGTTTAGCCAGTCTTCAAAATGTTTGTATGCTCCGACACTTTAGTTTACAATTAAGATTAGGAGTAAAGGTGAGGGCGCAGCCAAAACTAAAAGGGGCAACTTCTATTATCTTATTCTAACATGCATCAGGCTAAATGTGTTCCATAGGGAATCACTTATCTGGAGGAGGTAGACGCCTAAATTCCTGCAACTTTTCTTTAATCCGCTGTTGAGGCTCATCGTCTTCCTGGGGGTGCATCCGGCTCGGTGTTACTGCGTCCTGGGCTCCAGCCGTTTGCCAAGATTAGATTAGATTAGATTAGATTCAACTTTATTGTCATTACACATGTACAGGTACAAGGCAACGAAATGCAGTTTGGGTCTAACCAGAAGTGCAATAGCAGTAAGTGCAGGATATACAATGGTTCCGTAAGTGCAAGACATGGATATGTAATGAATAAATATAGAAAAGAATACTATTATAAACAGAGTTTTACAGATGGGTTTGTCCTATGAATACAAAATATAGATAACAGGTATTGTGAGCAAGATTTACAGCTAGGAATTTGGTGGATATTACTATAATTGCAAATTTTTTACAGATATGTGCAAACAGCATAATATACTAATGAAATAAGGTAAAGTTTGGGCAGAAACTATCCGAATTAAAGTGCGGTGGAAAGTAATTGCATATTACAGTTGAGACAGATGAAAGCTGTCGTAGTTCTCGCTGGTACAGGTTGACTGGGGGGCAGACAACTTTGACTGGGGGCCCCCGTGATGCCATGTCTGACGTTGCCTCCGCCGCGGTCTGTTACAGGCAGGTCTCATCTCCATAGAAGACGCGTAGTTTTGCAGGGTAGGGAGTTTGGAACTTAATTTTCCTCTCCTTAAATATGTTCTTTGCTTGTTTGTACTCTGCACGTTTCTTGATAATAGCTGGTGGGTAATCGTTGTCCACGTAAAAGTGGCCATTATTGTATTGCACTTGTCCCTTCTGCCAGGTTCTACTGATAACGTCTTCTTTGACTTTGTAGCTTGCAAACTTGACAATAATAGAGCGAGGTTTTGACTGAGCGTTAGCGGGTTTAGGGCCAAGGGCTCTGTGGGCTCTTTTGATTTTGATCTGCGCGTCCTGGGGGAAGTCCAGGCAACTCTTCAATATTATTGTCTTTAGCCCCCTCGGGAATACCCTAAATCCTTATGTTTTCACGGCGTGCGCGGCCTTCATGGTCAATAAGTTTAGCCTCCATGTTGTCCTGGCGTTGTAGGAGTTGCGTGAGTAGCGATGTCGCCGCTTGCATGGCCGTTTCCACCTCATCAATTCGACCCTCAGCTTCATCCCGTCTATTGCTTGTCTTGTGCAGGTCTTGTTGTATCTCCGAGAGTTGTTGCTTGTTGTCGCGTCTAAAATCTCTCAGTTCGACTAGTACCTTTTCCAAGCTAGCCTCCTCCATTTCTTGCCCCTCGGCCACATGGACCAGGAAGCAGCTTTGGCTGTTCTGCAGTTAATCATCGGTAATAGGTGCTGCGCCCGTCCCCCCTCTCCTCCTTGTAACCCCCCTAGACTCCATCTTTCATAAAATTTCACTTATATTCAAATCTCAAAAGTTTTAGTGTTGTTTTTAGGAAAATCGTCGGAGAGCGTTGAAATTACGCAGCCATCTTGGTCGCGACCGGAAACCAACCCCCCGAGATCAAATGTTTTTTATTTTCATTTTACAAGTTAAGGAATAAAACAAACAAACCACAGGCAAAACAGAAGAACGTGTTGCAGAATCAAAACAAAAAGAGAGGAAAGACGGTAGGGTAAGAAACACAAAAAGAACGGGTGCAATAGAAAGAGAGACATCCACAGCTAACAAATAATACATGCAGAAAACAGACATTAACAAATACATACAAACACATACACAGACAGACACAAGATAGGGGACCAATATTTCCTTTTGATTTTTAAAGAACGATGCAACCTTTATTGCAATTTTTTACAAAAGCTCTTGCGTTTGTTTTGTTATAACTGCTTACACTTTTCTGTTCCCTGTATCTGTCTTTTATTGTCTGTAAAGCAACCTTGAGTGTTCAGAAAGGCGCTGTTAAATATAATTTATTATTATTTTGGGCTGCAACAATCACATAAAAAGGCTGCAAAATCCCTGGAGGGACTGGCCTTGTGTGTTTTTTCATGTGTTATGGTGTGCATTCGCCAGCGTTTTTTGTTGTTGTGGTGTGGGTAGGCTACTCCTGATTTTGTCAGTCATCTCATCTCACATGCTGTGTCTCTATGATCCCATCGTGTCCCGTTCATGGTAGCCTACTCGTGGACATTGCGCCGTCATCACATGCTAGTGGCATGTGGCATAGTGGGGGCCGCCTTGATAATCCTGCATAAGGGCCTGGTGTTGGCACAGCCTGAGTTTTTTTTGTATTGCAAAGGACTCCACCCTCTGTGTTGCTTTTTCAGCTTTACAGTAGGTATCTCAGCATAGTACTAACCTTTCCATTAACGTCCCCACAACATCCAACACCACACAGCCTGTCCTCGTTACACTTCATTTAGACAAACTCTTTCCATTTGCCCATTTGAACCCTAACAGTCACCCGCAACCTCAAACAGTAGTTCTTCTCTTTAAAACCAGTTGAACCTATTAAAACCTTTGAACGGAAGCTTCCCAGGGTGCCGCACAACAGCAAAACAACTCTGTGCTTAAACACAAGTGATCAGAGTGCCCCAAGTCTAAACTCTGTATTTCCCCTCTTGTGTCTCACTGAGCTGTCTGCTGTGATTGATGAAGTCACTTTGACCCTCTGTTGGTTTCTCAAAACCCAACTTCCCCTCTAGCTGTGGGCAACTTCCCTTCTGCCTTTCTCTGTTTCTCAGCTACTTTCTTTGAGTCCCCCTCTCTCTTCCTTTGGCTGTGGGGTAACATGTTTCTGTGTGTCACTTCAATTTTCCCTCTCGCTCTGGCTGGGGACGATGCCTCTCGCTCACTCCCTCTAATCTTCTCTCTCATTTTTGTCGAAGGTGACATCTCTCTCTCTCTCTCTCTCTCTTTCTCTCTCACTGTATGCCCTTTTCACCCTCTCTCGTGTGACGGCGCTGGATGTCTTTTTGTTAACTTAACATCTCTAAGACAATCCTGTCGCATGCTCCGTCAACACAGAGTCACGACTCATGGGAACCCGCAGGATGAAAGAGCACAGAGGGCAACTGTCATCAGGACAAGCCAAATGGCAGAGAAAATCCTTTAAAAAAGGTGTAACATCTATTTAATAAGATACCATTGTCATGATCCTAAAAATACAGATACTAACTTTAAACACACACACACACACACACACACACACACACACACACACACATAGATTCAAGGAAAAAGTGGAATGTTGGACTACAAAGTGTCTGAATATAACAATGCAGACCATTGTTCTGCATTGGTTTCCTTTAACCAGAACTATGATATCTAACTAACTTCATCCATATACTTTTAATTTCCTTATTTATCCTGATCCTAACCATAGAAAACATTTTGTGGAAAGAACTGACAAATGATGTCCTGTCGATGAGTGTGTCATGCTGATTTTAAAAGGCGTACAACAAATTAGCTTTTTGTTGTTGTTTAAGTACACAGACTTAAAATATTACATTTTTCACACTTTTCACATTACGAGGTTGTATTGAGTTTATTCTGTACAATGTTTGGCTGAAATAATTAGCGTACAAGAACGCAATACTTTATGAACTTCTGTGGAATAGCAGCAGACTACAAAATGTTAGATAACAAGTCTTGGGCAACAATATTTAATAATAATAAGGTCTTGGTTGATACACATTGAAGCTATCTTTTAAGTAGTTCAATTCAGTTTTATTTAAAGTATCAAATCATAACAAGAGTTATCTCAAGACACTTTACAGATAGAGTTTATAGATAGAGATAGATGTTTGAAAGGGCCGGTTGGGGGTTTGATGAACAGTGGCAATAGTTACAATAAAAGATAATGGAACTATGACTAAAATTAGTAGTTGTAGTAGTTCATGGCATAGCAGGGCACTGCAGGGTGTAGCAGGGTGTAACAGGGTGTAACAGGGCACAGCAGGGCCATCGGGACAGCTGCAACCATGGTTTAGGTGCCACCCTATTCCAAAGAAACATGCTGGGCAAAAAAGTACCTAAGAACTCCGGGGAATGACTCCTAAGAGCTAGGTTAGTAACAAGAATTTCTGGGACAAGGATGCACACAAATGGAAAGAGAGAGACGCTCAGTGTGTCAAAGGAAGTCCCCCAGCAGTCTAAAACTATAACAGCTGGGCGGCCTCTGGCTCGCCCGGGGGGCGTTTGCCCCATGTAGGCTGAGTCCTGCAACGGCCTGGGTTCGAGTCCCATTGTCACTTTAATAAAGGGAAAATAATCTTTAAAACTTTAACAGAACAATTAAGAGAGACAGGTAATTTAACCCTCACTCTGCTTTTACTTGCCTTACCCGAACTTTATCTTAACCTCAACCTAGTGTTTCAGTTGCCTTGCCTAACCCTACCCATAACGCATTTGCCATAACTACAACATTTCTCTAACATTCAAAGTAACTCAAAACATTTTCTTTTAAACATTGGCGGGTCATTGTATTCTGTATTGACAGAACATTGTACAGAGAGATTGTTTAAAAAGTAATCTATGGTTTTGCAGATCATGTTTGGTTATAGTTTTTCAATTCAGCCAAATCCCCCTAATTACACTAGATTTTTTCAGGTTTGTATTTTGAAGCCCGTGTTAGCCTGGCTGTCAGCCTGAATTGCCATTTTATTTTCCCATATAGAACTATTGGTGTCTAGTGACAATCTAGTGACAGTTAACGTAGAGGTATTATGTGCTATAACCAATCAGTATTGACCTATCTGTCCCTTGAAATTCATTTTTAGGCAACACAGAAGCAGTTTGCGTTAGTGGTTGCGCGTACCAGTTAACATTTGTCACAACGATCAAATGAGAGGTAGTTGCCAACATAAGAGTAATTTATCGGACTCTTCCTACAACAACCTGCGTAGTTGTTTTAATCTCATTGATTTTTGTTGCCATTCTGGTGGCAATTATTCAGTTGCTATTTGTCTGGCTCTGGCACAGAAAAATGCCACTCCCTCCTCGATCTTACCTACAAAGGCCTCAATGGCTTGGTTCTTTGTGCAACCACGGAAACAGGGGTCTCATTTTTAAAAGTGGGATATGTACAAAACGGGGTTGAAAATGTGTTTATGCCAGTTCCCACGCAAAGGCTGAGATTTATAAAAACAAAACTTGAGGGAGAATGTGCGGTCCTCCACACAAACTCTGACCCATGCGTATGCACATTTTGGAGACAATGGGAATTGGCGACGCAGATGGTGAGGTGGTGAACTGATGTCAGACTGCAGAAAGTACATGTGGGAATAACAATTACTCTTAATATTTTCAAGTATTGATGTCTCACGCACATTCTTCACTCCATATCATCCACGATATCATGAAGAATAAATCCAGCAGTGTTATTTGCGCTTGTACTGAGTGATAAAAACCTTGTAAAATCCAACTCAAATCTTAAATAAAAAATTTTTCTTAATATTTAATCAACGCTGTCTCACTGTCACATTTTCCGCTACGGAACACAGGAGGAGAAGGCCCGACAGGGTCGCATGATAGCATCAAATGCCCTAGCATTAGATAACTGCAGAACACAGTGTAAATAACTAAAAATATGTCTTTAAAACTGTGCGTATATCATCAAATGTCAACGTCTGGAAATACAGATGCTAGAATCGTTACACTTAATGTCCTAGTTACATTTAATGTCCTTGTTATTGGTCCAAACTTTCATACTATTTGTGACAAAACCTTCATGACAAAAAGTTTGTTTGACTATTAGATTTTTGTCTTCAAATTGTGTCTCAGGGTGGGGGATACAACAAGGTGATGTTGTGATTTTGGCAAGGTGTCTGCAATCACAAATTGTTGTAAACATATAAATACTGCGATGCTGCATGAAGGCACTGCTGGCCCTGCAGGAGGACTACGCCAATGATGACTAGCTGTTATATCAAAGCTGTCCCTGAGTGCCGTAGTGCCTGCCGTTTTGGAAGGTATTATTAATATAGGTAGTCTGTACATCAGGGTTACCTACACTGTGCAAAAACAGGTCGAAATTACAATTGAATTTACAAGTTTTTTGCTTTTGCCAGGGTCATTAACACACTGATCAGCATTCATAAGCTGCTTTGCATTGACTATTTATGATTGAAAATGAGCTTGTACAGGGTGGGATAAGAGGCTGATTCATGTACGCACACTTGTGGACAATCTGTGATTTAGAAAGGGAACACTGCTTCCAGATGTGCGTACGCACAGTTTTATAAATCAGATTTATTTTTTGGCGAACGCCATTTTTGGCTTTTGGGCGTACATACACTTTAAGTAAGGATTTTATGCACAGTATTATAAATAAGACTCTAATTCAGAGACCTGGAACCAAGCTTAGGCTGTGCAGGGTCCGAGCAAAGTGGATGGTGTAGCATAAATTATAATACAATGATTGGCTGGCTAGATAGACACAATTTTTTAATAATTTATTGTTGTAGACTGGACACTGGATACTTTGAACGACGTTTTTCACAAACCAATGATCTCCTTGGTATTTGGTGAGAACATGCATGCTGGTTGGATGCCACACACACACACAGAAATATGTATCCGCTCAAGGAAGCTTAGAAGTTAAGCTTCAATGGGAACAGACCACATAACCTTTTTTTAAAGATTATACCGTCTTCCCAGAGAGCTACTGGGGCACCCTAAAACCACATAACCTTTGTCCTTTAGCCAAAGCCTTGCCACTCATAGCTAACCAGAGCGCAAAAGAGTTCTTTTGTCAGCCAGCATAGCTCTAAGCTTAGTGATGATACCACCTTCATGTGTCTTTGCTGAAGGCCATTAACAGACCATAGTAGTGTTTTGGAGAGTTAAACCCATTTATGACAAATTATGCATACATTACTGTCAGCTATTTTTCAACGCATAGCACAGGTTTTAGATTGATGAATGGGATTTTTGTACCCTCAAGGCAGCCATTGGGTTTCAGTTTGTTAAAAAGGTCACAAAGACTTGAAACTTTCTCCATATAGTCAGACCCCAGTGCAAATTGTCAAAGTTGTATCATAGCAGCAACAAAAAATGTAAAGGTACCTTTCAACATGTTGAAATACAATGAAATACATAGTGATGGCCAAATATAGCCTCATTAATCTTTACAAACAATTTTGTTTATTTTATGAGCCCACAAGATAGCGCTCTTGGTTTCTTTATTTTTATCTTTTTGATTTAACCTTTATTTAACCAGGAAGTCCCTTTAGATTGAAATCTCTTTTCCGAGGGAGACCTGGCCAAGACGGCAAACCAGTTACAATTTAATTACAAATACAACATAGTCAAAGTCACACATAGAGGAAAGGAACAGGTCACATGTGGCAGTTGCATTAAAGAAAAAGGCTCAAGCCATGGCAATTCAGGTTGCTTCCAACTCTTTGTTGAACGGAGAGCGCCATCTAGTGGGCTCAGGAAATAAAGAAAATGGTTCATAAAGCTTTATTAAGCTTCCTTAGGCCATCACTAGAAATACCCTTATTTGCTGTCTTGTTACCAGTCAGAGAAGATGTGTTTTCTGTCAAAAAAGTAGCTGGAGCCTATGGAGCAGCCCATTAGCTTAGCTTAGCAGAAACATAGAAAATGGGGTAAGGGAGCTGTTCTGGAGTTTTGTCCAAAAGTAGCAAAATGTACCTACCAGCTGCTCTAAAGCTCACTAATTACCATGTTCATTCTTGTTCATTTAAACGTGTAGGTTCTACCGCTAGTGGTCCCTTAATCCGAACACTAACAAATAAAAAGACTTTTCACAACGTGAAGTAGAATGGGATCATGGGAGGTCCAACATCCAACACTCCACAGCCCATGGAGCAACTCACTGACATTTTCACAGTATTGTCCATGTTTGGCTTTTTGGATCCATTTTTTCGATGTCCTAGGTGTCATAGTGAATTGTCAGGTTTGAATTTTGTAGCATATGGTCTCACCGTCTGACATCACACTTAACAGAGAGGAGGTTTTTAATAATAATACCTTTATAAAAATAATAAGTATCACAGTCTAAATCTGGTTTTCTTCTCTCCCCTGCTCTGGTCATTAACCCACATTGTATGTGGTTTATTAGGAGTCACAGCTGTGGGAATCATACTCTTTTAGCCCACATTTAACTAAAGATGACCTGTCTCTGTGTGATATCTATTTATCTCTGCCACCCAAAGAGGACTGTGCCCTTTTGCTCTAAACTTGGCAGATTAACAAGGGCATTTACAATGTATTGCATTTGTACAATCAGGCACTGGCTATTCCCTTTAAGCTCTCTCAGCTTGTGTTTTTGTTCAGAAAATTGAAACTTAATTGTCACGAAAGAGTATTTGTTGTCATTAATAAGAGTATCCAGTCTCTGCTGTCATTTCAGATTTTTCTCCAATGGCTCCGTCAACACAGTGGGGTAAGCTGTCAATAACCCCAATGTAGTACATTATTCATATTTAGGATAATTTAGGCAATTGATTAGAATGACAATACACATTTTGTGGCTTTACCCATTCAACTATAGGTTCTGTCAAATATAAAAATTTGTCATTTTTGTATATTATCTATTTTCAATGAAACAAAAGACTACCGTGGGAAAATAATGAAAAGTGCTTTCTTATTTTGTTTCCATTTCACCAGTGATGGAGCTAACTGACTAAAGCCTGCTAACATGTCTAATGATCACCAATTAACACATTGCATTTGGTCCAATTCATGTGAACAGAAAAGTTTTTAAGGTGAGTTATGTGCTGCCATTTCTTGGCAACAATAGCTGATGCAGTGAAACTTTGCCCAAAGTCATTAAAATTGAACGTATTCATCTCATTTTCATTTTGAAATATTTTTATATGAACATGTGAAAAAGGCAAAACTCACAGACAAAAGAACATGGATGCAGAAAAACAAATAATGAGTGAAAAAAATGGGGGATTACTTATGAAAGCAGCAGGGGTCACTGATCATTAAAAAGTTGTTTTTAAAAGCCAGGCTATTTCAGTTTTCCATTAACCTAATATCCTATTTGAAGATAAAGCACATTTATTGCAGCTTTTAGTTTTTAGATTGTCATTGAAAAAATGCTTTGCAAATATAAAAAAATCCAATGTCATTTCAGTTGTAATTAAAACGTACCATACATTTTATTGATAACTTACTGAAGTCTTTAGGCTCTAAAGGCATTGATATACTCCAAAGGAACATGAACCCAGACAGCCGATGCACATGGTTCATCTGTATACTAGGGTGTCTACAGAGGTGGGTATGTTCACACAGTTGTAGTCAGCACATATGGTCACTGTGAACAGTTTGTGGTCACATCCACATATTCAAAAGACATCTGTGTAGACATTCATGGAGATGGGCACATGAAATTTTCATCATACAGACCCTTACAATAAACAATGGTGGAAAAAATGTACACCTAATTTCAGTTTCACAATGGTATGTTTTTAAAAAGTTGATTTAATGTTCTCTTACTCTCGAGCAAAATACACAGTACCATAAACATCAGTCAATTCTGATGAAGGGGAGTTGCAAGGATAGATGTGTTGACTGCTGTTGCCTCTTTATGAAATGTCACTTCATGTGCAACACAAGGACTGTGTGGATGTGTGGGACTTTGTAACGTCAAACTGAAAAGAAGAGCCTTTTTATATATAAAAAATAAATAATTATCCTTGTAAAGATGTGCAATCAAAACAGTTTGGAAGAAGACAGAAATGCATGTGAAATCTCTGGAGGTATTTGTCCCAGTTGTCAGATTCAGTCTCTGTGCAGGCAGCAGTGATGCCAGCGTGGCCTTCGGCTGTGTTGTGTACTGTGTCTTCCTCTTTGATCTGGTGTTTAAAGTCTTTGCTCTTTCTGTCTCTGTTTCACTGTCCCCAGCTTGTAGTCAGGTAGTCTTGCAACACAAGAGCCTTTGAAATGTAAATCACACCAGTGAGGGTGTATGTGGATATGTGTGAGCGGGCGTGCGAGGGAGAGGGAGAGAGAATGTTTCATAAGCTTTGGATGAAAATGTAGATGGCAAACGGGCTGAGCCTATGACTGGAAAAACTAAAAGTCCACAGGGGCCTACTTTCTCGGGAGCTTCTCATCTTTTGTATAATTTCAATAAACAAGTTTAATATTCATTCAGCACCATTATATATAATTGTGTTTACTCACAGCATGACGTTAGGGTCTAAAAGGTTTTATTTTCTTCTTTTCCCTCCATATGGTAGCGATGGTCGACTGAAGCCTCATGAAGCTTTGTGAACCATTTTCTTTATCTTCTGAGCCCCTTAGACGGCGCTCTCTGTTCAAGAAAGGATTGAAAGCACGCTGACTTGAGCCCTTTTTTCAAACCATCTAGTTGACTGAGAAAATAAAAAAAAATGGTTCACAAAGCTTCATGAGGCTTCAATCATTCATCGCTACCATATGGCAATTTTCAATCAGAGAAACCTCCATCCAAGTTTTTAGCTGTAGATGTATTACGTGAGTTATCAGTTATTTATGTAAATTAGACTGCAAACTCAAATGATGGATTTAGAAAAATAAACTGATTCTATGTACCCACGTGTCCTAATTTCAGAATTAACTGGCATCAGAATGTACTTCAAACATGCAGCCATTGATAGATTGCTTAAAGGAGGTGAAAACCTACATGGAGTTAAACTTCCTCAATGAATGATAATAAAACAGAAATCATCACGTTTGGACGCAATGGGGGACCCTCTTGGCACTTTGGGCCACTTAGCTTCCCAAAATCGATCCTCTATTAAAAATCTTGGTGTTATTTTTGACACCGCATTCTCTTCAGTAAACAAATCAGTGCAGTCATCAAGAGGCTTCTTCCAGTTAAGAATTCTAGCTAAAATAAAGGCCTTACTTCCTCCTAAAGACCTTGAAAAGGTCATCCATGCTTTTATCACTGCTCTGCTGGATTATTGTAATTCATTATGCATGGGTCTACATCAGAAATCTTTACATTGCCTCCAGTTAGTCCAAAACGCAGCTGCGCACACATAACGCCAGTCTTGGCCTCCCTCTACTGGCTACCGGTCCGTTATAGGGTAGATTTTAAGATCTTATTGCTGGTTTTTAAGGCCTTAAATGGT
>NC_045752.1:22699448-22700367 GCF_008692095.1 Etheostoma spectabile
CTTATCTGGCTGATCTCTTATGCCACCATTCTCCGTTTAGAACACTGAGGTCAACCAATTAGCTGCTCTTGGATGTCCCGAGATCAAAGCTAAAAAAGAAGGGCAATAGAGCCTTTGCAGTGGATGCCCCCATCCTATGGAACAACCTCCCCATGCATATTAAAGCTGCACAGACCTTACAAACGTTTAAAACGCTGCTTAAGACGCACCTGTTTGCAGTAGCTTTTAACCTTTGTTAACTTGGTTTCTGATGTTTTAAAGTGTTGTTTTGTTTCCCTGTGATTCACTTTGGTTGTAGTAATTTTTACACTTGTTATTTATGTTTTTGACATCGACCTAGTTCAGCACTTTGGTCAACTGTTGTTGTTTTTAAATGCGCTATAGAAATAAAAGGGACACTGACAAACATATATGGAAAACCTAGCTTGTATCTCAAATTAAAGGTAGACTACAGCCAACTGTAGCACCACGATGATACGAGCAATGGCGGGGAGTTTCTTTCTGAAGTTATTTCTGAAGTCTGACACCATAACAACTTTTATCCTGACCCAAGCAGCAAGTGGGCGTCAGCATGTAAAATATGTACTTAAATTGGCAAGCAAGAAGCAAGCAAACATTATATAAAGCACTTAGTCTCCCATTCCAGGACCTTCCTCTACAGCACTGCGGAGGAGGGTCTGGCTAGTCCACACAGCATTCCGGGATGGGAGAGAAATGTGCTCTGGTTCATTGGCATTTCTTTAAACCAATCACAATCTACTTGGGTGGCGCTAAGTGGCAAACGAAGCCTTTGTGCCGCTGCAAAATAGCCTCAGGAAGAAACTTGTTTTGGTGGAACGTGTGTATATTCAATAGGTGTTTTAGTCGTGCAACACAACAATCAGATTGGACAGATAGTCTAGCTAGCTGTCTGGATTTA
>NC_045752.1:22700377-22700483 GCF_008692095.1 Etheostoma spectabile
ATCTGAGGACCAGATAACCATAGTCCTCAGATTGGACAGATATCAGAATCAGAATCAGAAATCCTTTATTGATCCCCGAAGGGAAACTCTGTGTTGTAGTTGCACA
>NC_045752.1:22700493-22730568 GCF_008692095.1 Etheostoma spectabile
ATAAATAGAGTAGAAATACAAGAAATAAAGAAATATAAGGAATTGGACACGTAAGGTATTTACATAAAGGAATGTTATTATACGAATGTTATTATATAAGAATATATCAAGGGTTAAAGGACTTACGTGTAAACAGGACTTGGAAAAACTTGTCCATGCCTTTATCTTCAGTAGACTTGACTACTGTAACTGGTCTTTACAGGTCTCCCTAAAAAATCAATCAGACAGCTACAGCTGATTCAGAACGCTGCTGCTCGAGTCCCACTAAGACCAAGAGAGTGGATCACATCACTCCAGTCCTGAAGTCTTTACACTGGCTTCCTGTGTCTCAGAATTGATTTCAAAGTATTCTGCTAGTTTTAAATCCCTTAACGGTTTAAAATACATTTCTGATCTGCTACTACACTATGACCCCCCCAGACCTCTCAGGTCATCTGGACAGGTCTACTTTCTGTCCCCAGAGTCAGAACTAAACAGGGTGAAGCAGCGTTCAGTTTCTATGCTCCTCATATCTGGAATCAACTCCAGAAACCTGTAGATCCGCTGCTACTCTCAGTTCTTTAAAAACAAGGCTGAAGACCTTTCTTTTTGATGCTGCCTTTCTTTAAATGACTGCTCATTTCTTTAAATTTCTTATGCTGCACTGTAACTTTTATTCTTGGGTTTTATGTGTCCTATTCATGTGTTTTATTAGTTTTCAATGCTTATGATTTTTAACTGATTGTACTTGTGTTTTATCTGTTTAACTGATTTCGTGTAAAGCACTTTGAATTGCCCTGTTGCTGAAATGTGCTATACAAATAAAGCTGCCTTGCCTTATACATTATTTACATAATTAACATAATTAAGGATTTGGAATGGTGAAAAGTTAAATAATAATAATAATATAATAATAATTGTAGTATTTGAAATTGCACACATGTCAGCCAGTGTTTTATTGCACAAAACAGATAATACAGATAATATTGTCCAGTTTCAACCTCTCTAAGTGTGTGGTCAGACACTTAGAGGGAGGAGTTAAAAAGTTTGATGGCCACAGGCAGGAATGACTTCCTGTGCGCTCTGTAGTGGCATTTTGGGAGAATGAGTCTGTCACTGAAAGTGCTCCTGGGATTGAGCAACAAGCCATGGAGTGGGTGCGAGACATTGTCCAAGATGGCTGTAGTTTGGACAGCATCCTCCTATCTGACACACCCGACAGAGAGTCCAGATCCACCCCCACGACGTCACTGGCCTTGCGAATCAGTTTGTTGAGTCTGTTGGCATCCGCTACCTCAGCCTGCTGCCCCAGCATGCAACAGCAAAGAGGTAGCACTGGCCACCACAGACTCATAAAACACTTCAGCATTGTCCTGCAGATGTTAAGGACCTCAGCCTCCTCAAAAAAGAGACGGCTTTGGCCCTTCCTGTAGAGGCTTGAGTGTTCTTGGCCCAGTCCAGTTTATTGTCCAAGTGCACTCCCAGGTATTTGTAGTCCTCCACAAGTTCCACACTGACCCCCTGGTGGCCAGGGCTCACTGCGGCCTTGGCTCTCCTTAGATCCACCACAGCTCCTTGGTCTTTGTCACATTGAGCTGGAGATGGTTCTGCTCACCCATGTGACAAAGTCCCCCACCACGCTCTGTACTCAGCCTCGTCCCCCTCGCTGATACATCCAACCACAGCAGAGTCTCAGAAAACTTCTGAAGATGGCAGGACTCTGTGTGGTAGTTAGTCTGTGGTATAGATGTGAAGAGGAAGGAGAGAGGACAGTCCCCTGCGGGGCCCCGTGTTGCTGACCACTCTGTCTGATACACAGTGTTGCAGGCGCACATACTGTGGTCTGCCAGTCAGGTAGCAACAATCCAGGACACGGGGGGGGATCCACCTTCATCGCTGTCAGCTTCTCACCCAGCAGGGCCGGCCGGATGGTGTTGAAGCACTGGAGAAGTCAAAAAACATGAACCTCACCGTGCTTGCCGGCCTGTCCAGGTGGGCGTGGATGCGGTTGAGCAGGAAGATGATGGCGTCCTCAACTCCCAGCCGGGCTGGTAGGCGAACTGGAGGGGGTCCAGGAGAGGCCTCACCATGGGCAGCACTGTCCAGAACCAGTCTCTCCAGGGTCTTCATATGTGGGAGGTCAGTCCCCAGGTCTGTAGTCCTTGGCGTCACTGGGACGTGGCGTCTTTGGCACAGGAACGAGGCAAGATGTCTTCCACAGCATGGGGACCCTTTGGAGACTAAGGCTCAGGTTGAAGACATGGTGAAAGACTCCACATAGCTGAGAGGCACAGGCTTTGAGCACCCCAGGATGGATACCATCAGGGCCTGCAGCCTTATTAGAGTGGAGTCTGGTCAGCTGTCTTCTCACCTGGTCAGCAGTGAGGCACACAGAGGTCACAGGTGGGGTAGGGGGAGGGGGAGTCAGGCTGGAGAGAGGTGTTAACCGGAGGGCTAGAGGAGGGGGAGGTAGGGCTCTCCCGGGAGGAGGACAAGGGACAGTGAGGGGGGGAGGGGGAAGTAGTGGGGTTGGGGTTAAGACAGCAGTTGTGTTAATGGGGGGATGGGCAGGAGCAGGAGCATCAAATCTGTTAAAGAACAGATTGAGTTCGTTGGCCCTGTCCAAGCTGCCTTCAACTCCTCTGCTGCCAGTTGGTCTGAAGCCAGTGATGGTCCTCATTCCGCTCCAGACCTCCCTCATGTTGTTCTGCTGGAGTTTACGCTCCAGCTTCCTCCTGTACTTCTCCTTAGCCTCCCTGATCTTCACCTTCAGGTCCCCCTGAATGGCCCTCACCTCCTCCCTATTCCCAGCTCTGAAAGCCCTCCTCTTAGCATTCAGGATGTTCTTGATGTCCTTTGTTACCCACGGTTTGTTGTTTGGGTAACACTGAACAGTCTTTGCTGGGACAGTGCAGTCCACACAGAAGTTTATGTAATCTGAGATACACTCAGTCAGCCCATCTATGTCCTCTCCATGTGGCTCACAGAGTGCATCCCAGTTTGTCACCTCAAAACATCCCTGAAGTGTCTCATAGGCCTCCTCCGACCATCTCCTCACTGTCCTTGAGGTCAGAGGTTGCCTTTTCACCAGAGGCACATAGCAGGGGTTGATGTGAACCAGGTTGTGGTCGGATCTGCCCAGTGGGGGGAGGGGGGAAGAGCTGTATGCGTCCCTGACATTAGCATACAGCAGGTCCAGGGTCCTCTCCTCTCTGGTATGGCAGCTCACGTACTGGGTGAAGTTTGTTAGTGTGGTGGTCATGGTGACATGGTTGAAGTCACCCGAGATCACAATGAGGGCACTCGGGTGTTGAGTCTGGAGTTGGGCAATGGCGGTGTGGGTGACGTTACACGCCGACGTCGGGTTGGCAGAGGGCGGAATGTAAACAGCAACGGCGATGGCATGTGAGATTTCACGTGGCAGATAATATGGCCGGAGTCCCACAGCTAGCAGTTCAATGTCCGGGCTACAGATACGCTGTTTAACCGTAATGTGACCGGGATTACACCATCTGTTGTTAACTAGAACGGCAAGCCCCCCTAGATGGTCTAGCTAGCTGTCTGGATTTACCCTGCAGAGATCTGAGGACCAGGTAACCATAGTCCTCAGAAATCAACCAGTTTAAACACAAAGAAAACGGACATCTGGACGAAAACAAGGACATCCGGCAGCATTTCCTTCTGCACCGGAGCCGTCCCGGAATTGGAACGTTGTGGATATAGACTATATAGCACTTAAAAGCTGACATTTTTAAAAGTTCTTAAGAGATTAAAAAAGGGGATTAAAGATATACAGCTGTGTGTCATTAGGATATTATTGTTAAGTATAACCAAAGAGCAGCAGTTATTGTCTTGTTTTCTTCTCACTAGAAAGCTTTCGAACCGTCACATGCGGGACGCAATCCCCGGTTGCAGGGACATGATCCGCGATCTCTGTGGCTTCAACAACGGGGAAACGAAACGCCACACGCCAGCCACAACAACAGGACGGTTGTGGTTAAGAAAAAAAGAATGGGCAAAGGAACCGCCACATGCAGGACACGCCAATAACAACGGGACGGGTGTGGTTAGGAAGAGAATTGTAATGGTAATGTAATGGTTGTGTGATCACAAAATAGGCTTCCCATTGAAATACATAACTTAAAATTTTGTAGTTGACCCACGAAAATAACGACATTAACGTGACCTGTACACGTACCAATAGATTAAATAACGTGAACATTCCACGAAATGCCATGAGACTGGGCAGAATAATATCACAATCAGCTCAGTTTACTCTGGGGCAGCAAAAATAACTTGTGAACACAATATCGGCATATCCAAGTTCATATGACAACCATGTTAGTAAACATTTAACAGTTTACACATCCAACAGATACAGAGCAACATTGCCATTCATTTTGAGTTTTGTTTCTGAACACCTTGTTTGGAATTCAATTAATCACTCTCTTTTAGCTCTGTTTTTGTCTCCACCAACTCCTGAAAGCAATATATGGCTTTTTAGCTGCTAAAGGCTCCACTATGTTCACTAACTAGTCTCAGACTGTGTCTGCTTGTTGTTTGGTCCTGAGCAGGTAGTGTACAGTGGGTTTTTACAGCTTTTTCTCTCAAAATTAATAATTAGTCATCTAGTTGGCTCAGTAAATAAAGGAAATGGTTCCTGAAGCTATATGAGGCTTAACTTGGACATCACTACCAAATGAATCATGACGACCAAGACATAGTTTCTACTTGTCCACCAAATGTGGTTGCAATAGCACAAAGCGTTGACGAGCAAATACATTTTAAGCCCTGCCCCCAGCATTTGTAATCTTTGAGGGCCAACTATAGCAAAATTCTATGGACTATCAAAAATATGAGAAAGTATTTTCTGTACAATTTAAATATTTTGCTTAAAGGCTGTAGAAGGTGTAGCGAAAAAAACAGTATTTGGAAAAAAATTCAAAATGGCGGAAAATTGATTAAGATGCAAATGTAAGTAACTGCTATGGATAGACTCGTGGGGACACACAATCAGTTCAGAAGTTACAGGCCAAAATGTAAAAGTCATTGTTATAGCGCCATCATCTGGCAAAATTGTACAACATTTGACAGTGCACTCCCCTGGGTCCCTAACAATATACTCATTAAAGTTTAAAAAGAACTGGGGGAAAAATCCACCTTGTCTGACTCTACTGTTAACCCCAAATGGAGCTGAGACCCTACTGCCCAATTTTACTTGTATGGACTGGTTGGCATACCAGTAAGCCAGAATACCCAAAATATATTTGGGCACCCCTCTTTGACTCAATTTAAACACTTTCTATGATTGATGATCAAAGGCTGTGGAAGCATAAAAAATACATAAGAACCCATGAGTTTTTACCTCTATATTTGTTCACAATTTCCTTTAAGGCACACAAATCAGTGCCATGTTTAGCTTCAAAACCGAAGTGGTTATCTGTGTATCATTTTGACAGTATGCTGGCTAAAGCTATGGGCCTCTAATTATAGGCTGCCTACTTTAACAGCTTTGTCCTTGACTGGCACTAATAGAACAGACATCTTTGAATCTGGTAACAAGCCTTGAATCATAGAGCCAGTAAAACAAAAAGCAAGGAGAGGAGCTCTCCTCACACTGGAATATTTATGATGTTCAGCAAAATGATATAAACCACTTGCTTTGTTTTCAGACAGCTTGTTTACAGCTTGGTACACCTCATGTGACATAATCACCATTGAATCTTTATTCTCAATATGCAAATCTATGGGACACAGTTGATTAAGGTACTATAATGCTGTCGCCATAACTCCGCATTATTGTCTGTTCTGGATATTCCATCTACAGTGCCTGGTAGAGATACTTTGCAGTTGTTAAGAACTCTCACTTCTTTCTAAAAAAGCAATAACGTTGTTATTTAGCAGCAGCTTAGCCATGAAATCAGCCCACATGACCTCCTCATTTTTACAAATGAAATGAGCATACTATAGCATATGATATCTTGAGCATCTTGTGCTCAAGGACAGGCCCTTGTCTGGTTCTACCTGCTATAGCCCATCATTTAGTGGCTTCACAGGCTTCAGCATGATACTCAGGGACATACTTATTTTAGCCAGGCTCAATGTTATGGGTCTTATTTTAATACTTTGCGAGGCTTACTCTTTTCATACAAAATACTTACTAGTTATGTCCAAATAAAGCTTTGTAAAAGGTTTTATTTTTATTTTCTTAGCTCAACAGATGGAAATCTCTGTTCAGCAAACGGTTGAAAGCACACTGAATTGCCATTACTTAAGACATTTTCTTTAAATCAAATGAGCCATCTAGTCGGGTCAACAAATAAAGCTAAGTGGTTCATGAAACTTCATTTGGACATCACTAGCACTTACTGTATCATTATACAAGGATCAAATTTCTCTCTTATGCTTTACATCCTTAGAATCACCATTAGTGATGTCCAAATGAAGCTTCATTATGCATTTTCTATACTATAATAGTTTCAGATAGATGGATTATCATCTACACTGCAATGCTCTAAATTTTTTTTACATTTTGGCTCATGTACTCAGGCCTGCAATATCCAATTTGTAAGGCTTTTTCTCAGGACAACAAGATGGCATACTTAAGTCCACAGCATTTTAGATGAACCCGGAGTTACTCAGCATTCATATTTCTAGTTCTTATTCTCCATGCCTGCTTTTCCCCCATTCATTAACCTCTCTGTTACGTTCAAGATTCTGTCACTCCCAGCTGCCCTGCAGCTCTCCCCTTTCCCCTGTAGTATGTGGCAAGGGTCCGTGGCTGCACAGGAGTTATCACCACCAAAATCTAACTATGCCATCTGGGGACTTTCACCCCAAGATATGGTTTACTTCTACCTTAACTAACACCCAGTTATACAAAGGCTACACAGGTTCGTCAACTGATAGAGACGTGGACATACTTATTTATGGAAAATTAAATGGTCAAAGACTGGAAGTGCTTGAAAATTGGGTGGTTTGAAATCAATATATATTGAATCAAAATAGGATAATCACATTTAAGTAGAAAATATTGACATGTTTATTACAATGTTGACAATTTAAAAAGGCAAATTCTTTAAAACATTTAGACTCCCAATTAATTAAAATTACGAAATTAAAAGGTGAACTTGGCAAAGGGCCAGCTGTGGATAGGCAATCTAACTCAGGGTGTGTTCCAGGGGTGCATCAACACTCCCACCACATGTGCCCACTACAATGGATAGTCACCGCAAATCGTATCTTAGTGCTATTATCACTACAAACTGTGCAACCACACTAGCCTGCCTAGCCTCCACCACATAATGGCTACTAACACCACTGCAAAGAAAACAACAAATTAAAGACAATAAACAGTTAGTCAAATATAAGATACCACCAGACCAAACAGGGAGAGTGCCTCCTGGTGGCATGTTAACAAAGAAACCTGGTTTCATTAAATCCCTGCAAGACTATCTAATGTGCCATTACTGATAAGCGGTCCAGCCTGTTTTCTGAAATGATTTGGTTGTTTTGAACCCCAGCCAGTTTTGGGATTGTTGCCTCGCGTTTGGCAGATCTTTAGCCTACTGTTGACTACTGATGGTCAAATGAAGCTTCGCAACACACTGTCTTTATTTTCTAAACTCACTAGATGTTCAGCAAAGGGTGGAAAACACACTGAAATGTCATTTCTTTAACCTTTGAACAGAAAGCAATTTAGTGAGCTCAGAAAACAAAGACAGTGGTTTGCAAAGCTTCATTTGACCATCACTACTGTTAACAAACCCAGCTACCCACGGACTTTGCCCCTTGCCTTATCCCCTAAATTGGCGTCTTTTTCCTACCATCCTGTTTCTAAGCTTGTGTGAACTGTTCTACCTTTCAACAAATGAAAAACCAAAACCAGTGTTAGTTGAAACCGTAAATACATTCCAACGTCCCAGCCTGTCTTTGGCACTCTTACTAGTTATGTCCAAAGGAAGCTTTGCAAAGCTATTTCTTTATTTTATGAGCCCACAAGATGGCGTTCTCTCACAAAGCACACTGAATTGCCATTCCTTAAGCCTTTATATTTACACTAAGAGCGTCATCTAGTGAAATTAGAAAATAAATAAAATGTTTCACAAAACTTCACGCGGTTTTATTTGGCCTTCAGGACTTTCAACACTTTGTCAAAGAGAGAGCGCCATCTATTGGGCTCAGAAATTTTAGAAATTGCTTCACAAAGCTCCATTTGGACATCACTACCTCCAGGTATTCCTGTTTCCTCCCACAGTCCAGAGACATGCAGGTTTGGTGAGTTGGCAACTCTAAGGTCCCATTTACATCTGACATTACCACATTATCTGCATCTGCCACCTAACTGAGATCTGATTACTATGCGCGCTAGACAACCTCCAGATGTGGTCTAGAGATGATCGGATTGTATAATGATGGCAATGTGTTATGCACGTATCCACATCTGACATTAACCTGTGTTTTCTTTACCAAGATAAGAATTCCTGATGCAGCATTGCATGCTAATGCTAGGTGTAAATTTGTTTTGAGTTTAGACCGACTAGAGGAACAGTTGCTAGGTTAAAAGTTGATGTAGTGGTCTCTGTGTGTTAACCCTGTGGTAGACAGAGCTGCGGGACAGGGGCCATCCCTTCATGACCCTGCACAAGATAAGCTGTAGATGAGGGTTTTTAGAGAAGAAATTGGATGACTACAGCAGAATAACAGCATCAACAACATTATATTGGTGAGTTTGCTGTAGTGCTTACCAATGCAATCACCAACTTTATTCTCAGAGGAAAAGGTAACAGAATAAAAAAAGTCCTTGCTCTTCCAGGCCATTCATCACTTATGGTCAGTGCTGCTGCTACTGGCAGAGACTACTAAGGAATCGTTCTCCTGTTTGAATTGATGGAAACTGAATTGTTTTAAGTTTGTGGGTGAATGGATGTTGGTAGAGCCAACACGTTTCGTAAATGTGACAACAGTGAATTACTAGCAACATACTTATTAGTGAAGTAATATTGATCAATTTGTTTTTCTTGTTGCCGGCCAAAATACAGACCGCTCAATGCATTCGGACAAAATGGCCCTGCGACAAAAATTAATCCTCTACATTAACATCATAAAGACTGAGCTATTGGCAGGTATATGCAGAGTCACATCTCTCTAAATGCCTGCTGTGTTTTTTTGTAATATTACAGCTGACATGCTGCAACAGTCACTGAGGAGCTAATAAAAAGCATGGTGATGATACTCATTGTGTTACCTCTCCTAATGAGGCTATTGTTTACTGTTTTGGACAGCATGATATTCCTGGACTTGTTTGTGGGTTGCTGTAATTTTGTCATCCTGCAGAGATAAAGGCTGTGACAGCTAAATAGCTATGCTTGTTCCAGATTTTGGAATATAAATGAGCGGTCACAGAAATGCTATAAGACATTTTTATGTAAATTAGTTTTCACTGAGAAAGGCAAAGCTTGGGTTGAATGCAAAAATATTAGCAATGTCAATTGATTAAAATATTTAATTGGGTTTAATGGCATGATTGTTTACAGTTCATTGTGATTTAGCGCCAATTAATCACAGTTTAATACTCTTATCTGCATGAGAGTGGATACATATGCCTTGAAATGTATTGAAAATTTCTGGTACAGGATAAAATCCTCTATTCCAGACTCAAACACTGTGTACAACAAAACAAAAATGATACAAACAAGTATGAAATGACATTAATTTAAAATACATTTCATGAATAAATTGCATAAGTTACAAACCAGCTTTGTAATTGTACATTCAATTTCAATTCAATTCAATTCTATTTATAGTATCAATTCATAACAAGAGTTATCTCAAGACACTATACGTGACATCTTTTGGCAAACAAAACGTATCCAACCTATTCTTAGGTAGAGTTGAGAGATGGAGACCTCACAACTTCTTTTAGAAAGCTTGTTCCATGCTTATGCAATGTATGTATATTTATTATTAAAAAATGACGACACAACTTTGTCCAGAGACATGGGCCTCCGGTCCTGGTGATTCTGTATAGTAGTAGAAATGATTGGAAGATGAATGACGTGTATTGGAGAAGGCAGAGTAGCACTTTGACGACAGTTGCCCTCTCCACTTTACTAATTGATTTGATAACAGAAATTCATTTAAAAGAAATTGCATGGCATGCAGGCATATAGAGATCCTCAAGCTTAATTAAACAATTAGTTGTTATCAAAGACGGCTCTGAATTTTTTTGCCATTTTAAAACTGGCCATGGACAACAGATTAAAATTAGCCTGTTGAGCTAACACTGGCTTATTAACAGTTAATTTGCTGTTGATTAATGGTCATTGTCCCTGTCAAATAAACAAATAAATGGAAGAAATGAGTCATTGAATCAATTTCTGTACTATTTTATTATAATAAAACATGTGATCTTGGGTCAACCACTTTCTGTGGGTGAAATTACAAAATGTACCCATCTTTTTTCTCATGCATCACACCAGCTGTTACCACCAGAATACAGGAATTGACATCTGCTTCGGTGAACAGTTTCTGGGGGCAGAGTACCAAATCTCCTGTTAAGATTTTCCCACCCGCATTTTTATTGCTTCCTACGCCCATGGTGCCGTTTGGCACTGTCAATATGTCAATATGTCAATATGGGGACGGCCAAAGCCACCGGGAGACGCCTCCTTTGAGCTTAATTAAGCAAAATAAAAATAAAAACTAATGAAAAATGCAAAACTATAATAACCTTGGCTCTGACACAGCGCTGTAGAGATAGGTCTGGCTATGCAAGACTACTGGGTCTCTGACTCAAAACACAAAATCATGAAAAGAAAATGGTAGTTACTGGAGATTCCATGCGGGCGAGAGACTAGACCTGCGACCAGATTATAATAAGTTCTAAAAATGCAGTAACAACACAGACATTTCGTACGCAGACATTTTTATAACACAGACCTGCAGATGCACATTCAACCCCTGTTGTGACCAGTTCAGAGACTCCAGTCTGCAGTTTAGTTCATACAATTCAGACATCAGATGAGATCATCAACAGAACCAATGTTAAAGCATGAAAAAAATTGGTGGTGTTTAAGACAAATTGCTTTAACATGATAATGTGTTAACTCTGACAGTCCTAAAAAATACAGCACAAGTAGTCTGGAATTCAGAATGACAGTTTAGTCAAAAGTTGGCTGTGTTTTCACATTTTAACACGGAAAAAGAAAAATACTTAATTTGTTGTTGATTTATGGGTAAAGCACTTACACTGCAAGGACACACACACATACACACACTGCTGTTATCTCCCCCCTATTGCTATCCAATTTGGTTCAAAATAAACTTAAGAAAGGCGGGGAGTGGACTTGAGCCTCCAGTTGGCAGACATACCTGTTGGCATCAATAAAACTAATTTTACAACTAATGATTTTCTCCACAAATTCACTTCAAAGTGTTTGCTGCTAATCCAGAAGGTTGGCAGTTGAGATAAGGAGTAATGAGCACAGATTTAAGGTTATCTATTCATGCTGATTTGTGAGGAAGTGCTAATTATTGTTTGTCTGTGATTTATTGTTTGTGTTGGGCTGATGTTACCTGACCTTTGAGGACCAGAATTGTGGAGCTTTAAATGTCACAATCTCATTTTAGGCAAGTCCTATATTTGTCAAGAGTTTAAAGGAGAATTCTGGTCGATTCCAACACGTAGCTCTATTGTTTGCAACTCTGGAGTGCTGTCAGTAGAGAGAAAAAGTAAACCAATTGGTGCTGCCTACACCGTGTTATCCTCCTGCTAGAGTTAGCACCCAACAGGCTTAAACAGGGCAAGTTTTAAATGTGTTTTCAGCCTCTGAACATGTTCAAAATGTTATTACAAGTACTTACAGTACCCATGTGCAGTGATTCCTTCCAAGTGAACACAGTGAATCTGACTGCAATAGAAGTGAAAGAAATGCATGATAGTTAATTCAGCTGTTTAGTTCCTGTGTTGATACTGCAGGGAGTGTTTCAGGACCATCTACAAACTACAACACAGAAAAGAGATATTTTCAAAAATAAGCAAATGCTTATTTTTTAAAAGTGCTGTAGTCCAACTAGCAGGAGACAAGCTATAATTGAGGTAAGTTTGGAGACACTACCTTATTTAATCATTAAATTGATAGCCTACATATTTTTGTTGTATCTCTGTTCTGTGTTGTAGTTTGTAGACAGTCCCTAAGCTCTCTAACTGCCTCTCAAAACAGGAACTAAACACAGCTGTATTAGCAGAACTTTCATTCAATTCAATTCAATTCAATTTTATTTATAGTATCAATTCATAACAAGAGTTATCTCAAGACACTTTACAGATAGAGTAGGTCTAGACCACACTCCAGAATTTACAAGGACCCAACAGTTCTAGTAGTTTCCTCCAGAGCAAGCAACAGTGCGACAGTGGCGAGGAAAAACTTCCTTTTAGGCAGAAACCTCGGTCAGACCCAGGCTCTTGGTAGGCGGTGTCTGACGGGCCGGTTGGGGTTAGTGGAAATAACAACATGCATTCATTTCATGCATTTCTTTCACATATACAGCAGTCAGATTCACTGTGTTCACAGTGAATCTTAGTTTTAGTTTTTCTCTCTACTGACAACACTCTAAATTAACAAACAACAGAACTACGTGTTGAAATCGACACCTTAAAGGGTTAAAACTGTCACCCCATGCTCAACTCCGACAGTATGTGGCTCCATTATCTCTCTATTGTATCCCCTCTCTACATTGGACAGGGTTTTCCCTTGTCAGTTTCCGTTTTTAACCAATACAGGTGTATACACCGGCAACATAACACATTTCACAGGTTTCCCTGAAAGAGAGGTTCCCAGAAAACCTAATAAATTTAATTAAGCTTTCTTAAATTACTATGTTAATGTTTTGTTTGATTCTAGGACGCCTTGATTTAACTGTACTTGTAAGGTCCAGCAGCGATGCGGCATTTGACAGTAATTGGGGCTATTTCAGACAATGCTTTTTATTCCACCAGCCGCAACGCAGAGTTTCCAAAAGGAGCATGAGAAGTGACTCTCCATTCCACTAAAAATATGCACCAGGTCTATTTCTAACATGAGCCGCTGGGGCGTTCGGCCATTGATTAAATATAAACTACCTATAACTGATGAACTTAAAACTATTCACTCATTTTGAATTTGATGCCTGCAATGTGTTCCAAAAAAAGCTAGGACAGGAACATGTTTACCACTGTGTTACATCACCTATTCTTTTAACACTCACTAAGCGTTTGGGATCTGAGGACACTAATTGTTGAAGCTTTGTAGGTAGAATTCTTTCCCATTCTTTCTTGATGTACAACTTCAGTTCAACAGCCCAGGTTTTCGTTGTCGTATTTTGCACTTCATACTGGCCAAATATGTTCAATGGGGGACAGGTCCGGACTGCAGGCAGGCCAGTCTAGTACCCACACTCTTATTATGAAGCTACAGTGTTGTAACACCAGCAGAGTGTGGCATGGCATTGTCTTGCTGAGATTAGCAGGGACGTCCCTTAAAAAGACGTTTCTAGAATAAGTTGGTCCAAAACCTGTGTGTACCTTTCAGGATTAATGGTGCCTTTACAGATGTGCAAGTTACCCATGCCACTGGCACTAACACACCCCCATCACAGATGCTGGCTTTTGAACTTTGCGATGATAACAATCCAAATGCTCTCTGGTCCTCCTCTTTGCCCCGGAGGACATGACGTCCATGATTTCCAAAAACAATTCGAAATGTGGACATATCGGACCACAGCACACAACGGCGTTTCTGGATGTTGTTGATATACATTGTGGCTTTCACTTTGCATGGTAGAGTTTTAACTTGCACTTTTAAATGTAGCGACAAACAAAGTATACATTATTATGAACGGGTTTTCGTTTACATAATGATGTCGGGTTTTTAATGCAGTGCTTGAGGGATCAAAGGCTACGTGCAGAGAATTCTCTGAATCTTTTGATGGCTTTTTTTTGGACTCCTTAAACATTTCAAAACTCCTCCAGAACGACCGTACCAACTCCAAATCCCCCGAGGATCTAACACACATGGCTCCAGCACCAAGTGACTTGGCTCCCTTTCTCCTCTGCCTGTACCATCCTCTTTGCTGTCCATGCAGTTGCTAACCCCGCTGACCTGGAGGTTTGTGTAGGCCCTGCTGCACCTACCTCAGCCCAGGAGATTTTGGAGGGTACAGTTCTGTGTGAGCTGCTCGACAAACGCTGGATCAGAGAGGGAGCTAAACCTTAGCGGCCTCACTGAAGCTCCACTCCGGTGCCGTGGACTCTGACTGCTCGAGGCAAACATGGGATGAAACCAATCTCCTGTGTAGGCCAACAACTGTCTACCACACCGCTGGCTATTAGCAATCCCTTTTCTATCCTGGACAAAGACTTTACCTGTCTCCCGGGTAGTGGACAGGGTTCTGTGTGTCCACAGTCCACTGTGACGCCCACCCTGGCTCCTGCCCAGCTTCCCTCCAGTAAAAAAAACAAGCGACGCCAGCTAGTAAGGTCTGCTGTCAAAAGACGCTCTGATTGAAGAAGTCTCTCAGCCATTCTCACTGCAACCTGCTGGACCTCAGGAGCCTCGCCACTACGATGGCATTCTTCATGATGGCTATCAGGGAGGATCAAAACAGCTGTCCTCTTCTCCACTATCAACAATCATCCTGGGTTACTCGACTGTCAGAAACGTGTCCATCTGCAATGCCCACACGGTGGTCTTCCCTGTTGCCCCAACTGACTCAACCAAAATGGCAGCATGTGCCTCACCACAAACCCAAACTGAAACTGTCCCCAAGCATGGTTCTTCCAGGCTGGATCGGTCTCTCAAACTTTGATGTTCCCCTGATCCCAGTTCCTGTGATAATGGTTCCACTAACACGTGTAGACCCCCCTCCGGGTTAGGATCCTCTTCTGTTAATAAACTTTGTGGTAGTAATTCTTCTAAGTTAATTATAATATCTCTTCAACCAACACCCACTAATGGGCCTAGTGCATACCTCTATCCCTTGCCTTACTCCATTAAGTTTTAAAAAGTGCAAGGGGGTTGGTATAATCCATTTGAACATTAGAAGCTTAATTAAGAACTTTGACTATCTAACTATTCTAGTTGAACAGACGCCTGATATTCTTGTGTTAGGTGAAACCTGGCTTGGGAAGAATATTGATAATTCAGTGGCTCTCTTTAATTATACTTTTTATAGACTAGATTGGTTAGGTAGGGCCGGTGGAATTGGAATATATGTCAAATGTTGTCTCTCAGTGTCAATTATGCTGTTTCTCTTCCTAACGGCACTGAATTTGTAGCTCTAAAGGTCCATCGTGGTCCAGACCCACTGACTGTGGTCGGAGTCAACCGGCCTCCCTCAGCTGAAGCTCATGCTGTTGAATCCGTGGTGAATATGCTCTCTAAATATTCTGCTGGTTTTTATTTGATTAGGTGACCTAAATCTGAATTGGCTGAGTAATGCTTCTGTGCAGTATAAAAATTTCATGTGCAGTCTCAACTAATCACCATTGATTAGAGAGCCAACTAAACCAAATTCTTCAGAGTACTCCAAATCTACACTCTAAGACCTAATTTTCACCAACTAGGCTGGCAAATATTCCACTAGTGGTGTCTTTGAGCTGGGAGTCAGCAATCACTGCCCCATTGTCTGTGTAAGGGATGTGCGGGTAAAAAAGGCAGCGTGTCTGGTGGTCTTCAAGAAGAACATTAGAAAGTTTGATGCAGAGCGGTTTTTGGGGGATTTAACTGATTGGGACTGGAGCTATAAGGGCCAGTTTGATGACGCTGACTCTTTTGTAACTGCATTTAATTTCTTTGTAAACAAGCACACCCCAAATAAAAGGACCAGGAGTAAATGGTAGTGCCATGGGTTATCTACCCTTTTCAATAATAGGACTAGTGCTTGGATCCATGCCAGACGCACTGGTGACCCCCAACACTGGCTGTCCGTTAGACAACTCAGAAATAAATGTATTTCAGCTGTAAGAAAGATTAAATTGGAATACTTTTTAAATCTAGTCACCCCCTTTTATTCTAATCACGCCAAGTTCTGGGGTGCAACTAACATGACAAAAAAATCGTCCCTCTCCCTCAAAGATTTTAGTCCCTTCCAGGATCATGTCTTGCATTTCTCCTTTCAGCCTTTTACCTCTTCTGAGGTCCTCAGAACTTTACAATCTATAGACCCTAAGTCATCTACTGGTGAGGATCACTTAGTTTTTTTTTATTTTTATAAAAATGCCCTTGTCTTACATTTTCCATCACTTCAGGCTTATTCCCACTAGTCTAGAAATCTGCACTAGTCATTCCGCTGTATAAGGGGGGTGATAGGGACAATCTTGATAACTATCGTCCGATTTCTACACTATCATGCCTGGCTAAAGTACTTGAGACCTTCGTCAACTCTCAATTAAAGTGGTTCCTGTCAAGTCACTCTATTCTAAGTCCTCAGCAATCTGGTTTCAGAGCCAATCATAGCACCATCACGGCTATTGCTCTAGTTACCAATTACATAGTTTCAGCCTTGGACATGAGGAAGCACTGTGAGGCCCTCTTTGTTAACCTCTCTTTTGACACGGTCGATCACATTCTAATTTAAAAAAAGTTGTCTGATATCGGCTTGGATACGGGTGCTTGTGCATGGTTTCATAATTACCTTATCTTCCAGGTGTCAATGCATGAAATCACCACTTGGCAATTCAAATTTCTTATCCATAAGATGTCCCATAAGATGTCCCACAAGGCTCTGTATTGGGTCCTATAATCTTTACCATCTATATTAATGAGCTAGTCTCTTCTTTAGCTGGTTGATGTGCCCATGTACGCAGATGACACTATTCTTTACTGTACCACAGGTTGCTACTGACTTATTGTAGCTTTCCTTTAACCCAGTACAGAACCTTAAACTAGTCCTTAACCCACAAAAAAACAAATTTATGTTATTTTCAAGAGATAGAAAGTTGTAGAGGCAGTAATTTTGTCAGTATTAGACCATGGTGATGTAATCTATAGGCATGAAGCTACATCTACATTGAAACAGTTACATTCACTTAATCATTCCGTCCTTAGATTTATCACCAGTGATAGTTCTTATACACACCACTTCGTTTCCTATGGTAAGGTTGGCTGGTGCTCTCTTTCCTTGAGGTGAAGTTACCACTGGCACTTGTTTATATTTAAAGCTATTAGTGGTAAACCTCCTCTCTAAATAACCTCCCTATTACAATGGAATCTTGGTTTCTATCAAACCAGATCAAACACATGGAAAAATAGCCTTTTTCTTCAATGCCCCTAACACATTCAATGCCCCTAGCACTCTGCAGAAACATCTAAGGTCAGAGGTCAGCTACAGGTTTTAAGCAATTGGTTTTTAATCTCGGTTCTTTAAATTGCAACTGTTTTGCTCATGTTTGTCATTTGCAGTTGTTTTGTTGTGTTTGACTCTTGATGGAAACTCATCATTGAAAATGAGGGAAACCTCAGTGCCCGTCGAGTATAAATAAAGGTTAAATGGACTGTAGAGGATGAAATCCCTATATTCCTTGCAATTGTACGTTGAGAAATATTCTTCTTAAACTGTTGGACTATTTACTCACACAGTTGATCACAAAGTGATAAACCTCGCCCCATCCTTACCTGCGTCCCAACTTCATTGGAATTGGGGTTTGTAGACAACAGCTAACAAACACGTGATTGTGTACTTGTAGAAAGTGTTTCAGTGAGTTGTGCAAGCAAGACGCTTTGCTTCTGAGGCGGTCCCGGTGTGGTATGGCGTGGTGGAGTGTGAGCGGCCGAGGCGAAAAATAAAATGGGGTAAAAAAACAATACTGAAACGCAGCAAATCCAAATATAAAAGCATGCTCAATAAAATCAACTTCCGCCCAATAACATCTCCCCACACTGTAACGTTAGCAGTCCCTGCAACATTTATAAGTCTCTATAACTCTATAAAGTTTCCCGTGGCAGACCGTCGTAGGACACACTTAGGTTCCACATTCACAGGAGGTATGGCTACCTTGGCTTCTCCTGCTGCCCTTCATTTTTCTTATCTTCATTCGTCCTCTCTTTTTACACAACAGACGCCCTGGCTAACGGCTGGCCTGAGGGAGCAAGTCTAGAGCAGGGACTGGGGAGTGTTGAACCAAACCTTTCCCTTCCTTTTTCCCGGGAACCTCTGTCACGGTGCGCCCAGAGGAACGCCCTGGGGGTTAGGCTCACACATTAGACAACTATTTCATCAGTCACCCAGCCACAGACGGCTGTGTTCCCCAACCTGTCGTTTGTCCTCTCTTCGCTCTTGCTTTTTTTCTCATGAAACACATGTGTCTGGGTGACTGCTGGCCTGAGGGGGAACAAGTCAGTTGCGGGGACTGGGGAGCATTGCTCAACCTGTAGCCTCTGGGGTGTAGTTGAACCTCCCTTTTCCCGGTGAACCTCTGTCGCAGTGCACCTAGCCCTGAGGCGGGGGAGGGGGGGGGGGGGGGGGGGGGGGGGGGGGGGGGGGGGGGGTAGGCTCACACAGACAGCTATGTTTCCCAACCCGTCGTTCACTCCTCTGCTGTTTGGCTTCCCCAGCTAGTACACCCAGCACAATGTCAATTTTTCAGGCCTCTGCTACCTCTTGCGCTCCTAGTAAGCCCTGTATTGGTTCTTTCCAGTCCTGATATTTCAGGTCAATAATTGGACCTTTAAACTTTGGCAGCCAGGGGGCGCCATGATATACAGGCCTCATCATATTCACGGTTTCAAACTACTCCACAATGCTCTCTGTACCCAAAGCCTGCCGACAACGCTAAAATGTTAGCGGCCAAGGCATAAAATAAAATGGGCTAAAATGAGCCGACAACACCACCTAGGTTTAAAACAGAGGCCTAGGACCTCTTAAAACTACTCAAGTTAAAATTAAAAGAATAAAAGGTAAAAAGATTTTAAAAAGTGAAAGGCGAAGGTTCTTTTATCGGGGGAGAGCAATAAATCCAGTGGTTTATTAAAACAGTGAGCAAGCTACAGCGATTGGAAGGATAAAAGGGTTTATTGTGAGGAGGGTAAAACACTAAAAATTCCTCCTAAAAACAGTAAAAGCAAAGCACAACCAACGGAAATCAATTCAACACAAGGCAGAAGAGGAGTGGGAGGTTAGGGCAGACCATGGGTCTCCGCCGGGGACCAGCTTTGTCCCGCCTGCTCTTCTCCTCGGGCAGAGCCTGTAGAGGGGAATTCAGTCCCAGTCACACGCTCTTTTACACCACACAGCTAAGTATATCACACACTACTTATGATGACAAACAACGGCTGGAAAAGAGACTTACGAGGGCGCTAGCAATTGGTGTTTGCATTTATTTTGATGCGTCATCCAGGTCTCTTGTACGTCCCTCTGCTCCATTCTGTTGTTGCGCCAAAAAAAAAGTCCTTTTCTATCCGCTCCGCTCTTACGTCAACAAAGTCCTCAGTCCACTCTATTCTCACGCCAACAAGTGAGAAACAACATTTCACAATAAAAGCATGCAATATAACATAAAAAAACACAGCCAATGCTAAAATGCAGCAAATCCAAATATAAAAACATGCACAACAAAATCAACTTCCGCCCCATGACAGGAGGATGGAACAAAATCAAAGCACAGCTGGAACACGTCGCTTTTGCACCTGATGGAATTTTGGGGTAGGGTGTCAATGAGTGTTTTAAAAGGAAATTATAAATGAATTACATTATTATTATTTGTTACATACAGGACAGAACGGACCCAAATGCAAGGCTCATGAAAAATAGTAATATTTGGGGAAAAGGTGAAGAGATGGGATTGAAGGGCCAGGTATGTAGGGAGGCAGACGCCACGAACGAGAATGAAGGCGAGGGAGCTCAGTGGTAGCGGAGGAACAAAGGCCAGGAAGTCCGAGGGGTAGACACGGGAGTACGGGGAGCAGCAAAGTGGAGACGGGAAGGCTGGAAGCGGGAGCGGAGGGAGAAGGGAGCTGAAAGCCGCAAGGAGGGGATCGGATGGTGAAGCCCGCTGATGGGAGGCAGGAAAACGGTGAAGGTGATAGCTGCAGAGAAACACAGAGAAAAGGGTGAGACAACTACGAATGGACAAAGGGAAGTACAGGATTTCACTGGGAGCTTGTGGCGTGCGTCACCAGGGTGGCTGAAACAACGATCAAGCAAAGACGATGAGTTTAAACACTGGGCTTGATCGTAGCTGATGACTGGCAGGTGTGTACGGCGGGAGAAGGGATGGTGGAATGATGAGCAGGTGTGCGTAGTCAGCTGACTGGCGCAGGCAGGAGGGGAAGGGGGAAAACACTAGGGACACAGAGAGGCCGGGCCAACAGAAAACCTGAGGGGAGATCATCATGAAAAACTAAATAGAAAACAAAACAGCCAGCCGACTCACAGCCAGACGACCCCAACATCCCCATTATTATTATTATTATTGTTATTATTGTTATTATCAGGTTAGTGTTTCAAGCACAGCATAGTATCTCAGCACATAATTACATCCCTGGTGATGGGCAAAGCAGTTCTTTTCAGTGGACTGAATCACTAATATCCCTTAATTAAAAATATTTGTTGAAAAGATTTGTTTGCCGTATCATTCAGTGCTTGACAGGAGCTGCGACTGAATCACTCACTTAGTGAGACTGCACAATATCTCTCAACTGACTGAAAAGAGAATTCAGTTAATTCACCTGAAAGATTTGTTCTTTTGAACAAATCTGTTTGTGAATGACACAACACTAATCCCTACCCTCCTTGAGTAGATTCTGTTCATGATAACTAATTAATGGCGTCAGCACTTAATGATGCCATGTAGGAAAGCAGGAGGAGCGTACACATGACAGTATTATTGAAAATAGTTGTTAGGTGGAAGTTCCTCCAGGTAATCAGAGCTACAGAGCTCCATGGTGATCTAACACAAGTCCAGTCAGAAATTCAAAAAGCACTTCAATTGTATACGTTAATATTTATTTCTGTAGCATATGGAAGTACAGTTACTTAACTCTTGAATCATTAATCTGCCTCGCCGGTGATCGCCAAGGGAGGAGAGCCAGGGGTACACCCAGAACACGCTGGAGGGATTATAGAGTTCATCTGGCTTTGGAATGCCTTGGGATCTGGGCTAGCTTACTTGACCTGTTTCAACCAACGATCCAGCCCTAAATCAAGCAGTTCACAATGGGAGGATGAATTGGAGCTTAAGACACTTAGCTGTTTTGAACTATTTTGGTTGGTTTTTGAAGCAGTTTTTGACAGAGCAAAGAAACCGGCCTCATGGTATTATGTGGATGGGAAACACAGTCAGGTTTACACTGCTGATGTACAGAGGGTGACATGCACAGCTTTTGTGCACAGCATGAATTATGAGAGAGGCTGCTGCTGAACTAAATATGCATCTAAACACGCTGACAGAAAGGAAGTGGTGTTTTACTGAACACTGTAAACTGGGAATAGAATAAATTGATGTAACCTAAAGTGACTGTGCTGTTCATACAATTTGTCAAAATATTCCATATTTATACTTAATGTATAATGTAAAATTTACTGACTCAAAAAAGTGGCTCTGTGATAAAGATTAATACATTTTTCATTTTTCAATTATTCACCCAGGTATATTAGTGTGTATTGTACAGCGTTTTGCACGTTGTGTCTGGTAAGGTAACTACAGTCCCTGACAAAAGTCTTGTCGCTTATCTATTTTGTAGAAACACCTGCTATTAACCTGACTGGAATTGATCAATGGTGTGAAGAAATAGCTATATGAAAAGCTAAAACCCTCCCAAATGATGTTTAATGCACTGAAATAAATTAGTTTGACTAAACAAAGATTTATTATTTAAACAAGACAAAAAGGTCAAATTTTGTCAAGACAAAAGGTTTTTGTCGCTATACATAATTTGAACAAATTTACTACAATACTAAAATATGTCAGCAAATTAAATAGTGGTGCTGTGAGATTCAAATTAATATCTTGTATGACTCCATGAGCTTGAAGGACGGCATCCATGCGGTTTGGCAAGGATTCATACAATGTATTGATGAAGTCATCAGAATAGCTAGGAAACAGTCTTGCATCCTCCCAGAGTTCATCAATATTCTTTGGTTTGGTCTTCCATGCTTCCTCTTTCATCCTACCCCACATATGCTCAATGATGTTCATGTCTGGTGACTGGGCTGGCCAATCCTGGAGCATCTTGATCTTCTCGTCGCCTTGAGGAACTTTGAAGTGGCGATGGAAGTATGCGATGGAGCACCATCCTGCTGCAGAATTTGGCCGCTTTTATGGTTGGGAATATAAGAGGTAGCTAAGATTTCTTGGTATTTGAGACTATTGATTTTGCCTTCCACCCTGCAGATCTCTCCGCACACCCTCATACTGGATGTAATCCCAGACCATGATTTTTCTGCCACCAAACTTCACTGTTTTCTGGGTGAATCTTGGATCCATGCGGCTCCAGTAGTCTCCTGCAATATTGCGGCAACTGGGTGTAATTCACAAGATTCACTGAAAAATCCACTTTCTTCCACTTCTCCAGCGTCCATCCTTTTAGCAGGCTGTGGGCCTGGCAAATGCCAAACGTTTTTTCAATTGTCTTTTGTTTAGTGCTGGCTTCTGGGCACTGATTCGACCATGGAGGCCATTTCAAGACAGAATCCGACAAACTGTTCAGGTTGACACAGGGACTTCAGGTGACCAGGTCTGGTGGAGCGCCGCTGCAGTGGAAAATGGGCTGGCCTTGGATTTTCAAGCCAACAAACGGTCCTCTCGAGCAGTTGAGACCTAATTGATCCATTATTAGTCCCAGGTGAAGCTCATATGACAAGGCGACAACACTTATGTCTTTGCAAAAATTGACTCAATGGGCTTTACCAAGCTGTGAATATTAGAATACTTTTTGACAGTTTCGTTTTGCAATGAAACATTATTACAAAAGCTGTTGGGATTAAAATGAGCCATTTCTTGTAAATAAATCTTGATTAGAAATATATTTCAGCGGCACTTCAGGTCAATTTGCACACAAGCGACAAGACTTTTGTCAGGGACTGTATAACTCATTTGAGATAATGACACCCCAAGGGCAACTACAGTATAAACATGAATCAAAGTTCAGAGTTCCTTATTTAGTTTTTTTGTTGTATCCAAAGAAAACATTTCAGAAGTATGTTTTTAAAGATTTAATTAATAAACATAAAACTCTCTTAAATATTTGTATCTGTAACTGTTTGTGTGTGGACAGTTCCAAAAGTGTTCTACAAAGTTGTGTGAGTAAAAATAATGTATGAGCAAACAATATCACTAGCTCCCACAAGAGACACTGAAGCAGAAGATTCCATTTTGCATACAGTGCAAAATACACCTTTGATAAATCTGCTTGATTGGCCCAAACAGCACCTTTAATAATGCAGCAAGTACAACTAAAGCAAGGTAGATAGTGGCTCAAATCAGCACACAGCCGCTGTGGATATTTACAAGAGCAGTCGCATCAGCATGTGTGAATGGACAGATCTTGCTGTTGTTTTTCTCGGGGCATAACACAGCAAAATGCAAAGTAGCTTCAAAACTTTGGAAGACTCCAAACTTGTAGCTGCTGCCAGGAGAGGCAGTGAATGGCTCATGAAGAGTGATTTCATTTTGAGAGATTGATAAATCCACTTTACACACACACACACACCATACAGCAATACACTACTACCATGTTAACACTGCAGTGGAAAAATATAAAAAATTTAAACAGTTAAAGCAAAGTACTTTTCTTTAAACCAGTGTTAAATTTTGCAGCTATTTTAGATATAGTCTTAGTCAGCAGATGAAAATGCTTATTGTTTGAGTCACATTTTAGTCATTTTTATTTATTTATTTATTTATTTATAGTCTTAGTCTAGTTATAGTTGACGACAACTCAAAACTTTTAAGTACGGTTTTAGGCAAGGAAAGTGATCTTGGGAATATGGATAGCGGCAGACAGTAAAATGGGGAGTGTGTATGTGTGTGTTTTTTGTAAAACAGACTATTTATCCATTTTACATTTATCATCACTGTACATTTACAAGTAGATAATATCTATTCTAGCCACTGATTTTGCTGGCTCTGAATTCTTATCAAAAAATGCCTGTTGCTAGTGCTCATGGTAGAGCTCTGCCTAAAATAACTCCTTCTGGTTGGTCCTATACATTATAACAAATGGAGAAACTTAAAGTTCCCAGATGTAACATATACAAACGCATATCAGCAAGCTATGAAGTGGGCTATCCATTCACTCATAATTAGTCCTAACTGATGACTCTCTGTGGTAGGATCTGTCTCCTCAGATCACATCTCATCGTCCTGCATGTCCTCCCTGATTTTAACAGTATCCACCAGGGGAGCTGAGTCTGGAGAAGCTGCTTTCGGGGTAGCTGCACACCCATCAGTTAGTAAAAAAACCAAATGCTATGTGAAATCCAAGTAACTTTATTAGTCACAACACAGATTTTAGCAGCAATAATGGCATATGGCTCAATGACAAAAGGATTTTCAACAGGCCAATTTTAAAATGGAATAAATATGATTTTATATTGCATTTGTTCAAACAGTGTTGTTTATGTATGAATTTATATAAAACAATTATTTAAACTGATTTATAGTGTTTTTTCATGTTCATGAAATGGCCATGGCCTTTAAAAATGTCAGGTAATACAACTGTCTATTTTAAAAAAATGAACATATATCCATAACTGTTTAAACTTATTTTACAAGTTCTAAATAATATCAAGTCTGTAGAAACAAATATTTTGGATTTCTTCTTAAATTCTATAGTTGTTATTTGTTTTTGTTCTATAACATCACAGTCACCTACGTACATGTAATTAACATACACCTTTCACCTGTGAGTTGCACAAAACTGAAAAGGATGTCTAAACAATATAATTCCCTTCAGCATACTTGATTAGAAATTAATATTTTAGCCTCCGAAATTACATTTTTCGTTTTTATTTTAATACAGTTATTGACATATGATGTGTGGTTGCACCAAATGATGGGGCAACCATATATTGTCAAATACAATAGATTAGGAAGCAATTAGTTGCATGCAAACATCTAAAACAGATTTTTATTAAAATCTAACTGGCAGTGAAGGCAAACATTTCATTTTCATTTCCACAACAGACCACTTTCATTTAAAAAAAAACAAACACGGGCATCCAGATAGCGCAGTGGTCTGTGCGGATGCCCATGTACAGAGGCTTGCTCCTCGACGCGGCGGGCCCGGGTTCAAATCCGGCCTGTGGCCCCTTTGCCGCATGTCGCTCCCCCCTCTCTCTCTCCCCCTTTCACACATACTTACATCTGTCCTGTCCAAATAAAGGGAATAAAACCCCCAAAAATATAACTTTAAAAAAACAAAAAAAAACAAACAAACACAAACCACTTAAGAGAATAGACCATATAATTGGCATTTTTAACAAGGATTGTTGGAAAGAACTACCCTGGAAATCCAGAGTTCCAGGGTAGGAAAGAACAACAAACAACACATTTTTAAAACACCAAATTGGTCATTTTACTAATCCTATTGATCCAGATGAGACCATTGGGATTGGGGTATAGAAATTTCTTCAACCCCAGGAACTTTTGAACTTTTTGTCTTTTTGTCATTGCTTGTCAACTTAGAGCAGCGAGAGGTTGCTGGCTCAGGTTCTGAGATCACTGGCTGGGCGTCCTTCTTTAAGTGAAAAATGGCATCAGGAGTTTGTGGCCACATGAATAAGTTCTTATCTCATGTCTGCCGCATTGACCTTGCCCTCCTCTCCCACAACCTCAAGGACCTGGCTAATGTATGGAAGCTCATCACATATTTCAATCACAAATTTGCCACATATGTCCTGAAGACTATCTTGTTCAGCTGGTGGCTCAGAATTTCTTGATGCATCCTCAGTGTGGCGTGTCTCTCACGTCATTTCTTACTGGCTGGTTAGATAAACAGGTCTTCACTTCTGCATGCTTGCAGAAGCACGACACTTCCCTATGGCTTATCCTTGCAGCTTGTGAAGACAAACCCTGGTGGGTCTTTAAGGTGCCCTTCACAGCCATCATGTTGCCTGAAAGAAGCTCATCATACTTTTGTATTGCCTCTTCGCTTATCCAGTGATGAGGAATGCTTAATCCTGACTTTTTGGCCAACATCTCGTACAAATCCTGTGGAGTCTGCAGCTCACCTCCTTGTAAAATGTATTGTTCGGCCTCCCTCTTTACAAATACCGTCCGGGGCACCCTTTCCATGGGATCATTGGGAACATGTTTAAATCCAGACACAGTACTAAGCATGTAAAACTTTGCTTTGTTCCTGTACTGTGTAACCGGTCCATCACAAATAATATGCAAAGCTGTTGCTCCTCCAGCATGGGCTCCAAGTTTGCCCACACTGCCCGCTCATCATGACGGACAATGTTTGACAGTGTTGCATATGGTTTTGTGCCATGGACAGTGTAGAGGATAGCACTGTGGATTGTGGCTTGCTTTTGACTGCCTCTAAAAATAATAAGCCTGTATCTTTGTGCTCATCTTGCATGCATAGTTGTCCAAGAAATCAAAGTGAAGAACCGGCTCAGAGTCAGTGAGAGTTTGTTTTATATCAAAACTGCTCTGTTTGGTGGATCCAGCTGAAGTTATGTAAGCTTCTAGCTTTTTTTGGAATAGCTCTATCAATTCATGTATTAGCCCTGTATGTGTGCACTTTACAACGTAAAAGTAGAAGTAGAAGTAACGTGAAAAGAAAAGACTCAAGTAAAGTACAAGTACCTGAACTTTGCACTAAAATACAAAATATACTTAGTTACCTTCCACCACTGGAGATGACCATGTCAGGTTCTCTGTAGTCTTTATCCTTTGCAGGGAATTCCACCGGATACATATATTTTCAGTGTCATTCCGCTTTCTTTGGGTTGGAATTTTTTTGGGGGTGGATTTTTGAGGACTATAAACAGGAGCTAAACATTTAGCTAAAGAAATTGAAATTGTTATTTGTTGCTGGTAGGAATCAGGTCAGCTAAACAGCATTAATGGCAGCCTCAAAAGCCTTTCTTTCTATGCAAGTACAAAACATTCTGAGTATGTGAATATGTATTTCTGTCCAGGATTGTTATATGCACCACATGTGCATTGAATTTCAGGGTAGTATTTCCGCAACTTCAGTGCTGGGAATTATCCTGGAAATCCAAAGGTTTTGCAAGAGCACAATTTGAATTTTCTCAGCGAGTTACTCTGGCATAGAGAGAAAATATTCCCTTGTAGGCGAGCTGCACCAATCACATTGGTGTATCTGATATAGGCGGGGCTAGAGGCGAGGTAAAAAGATGACAACAGTTTAATCTACTAGTTGGCTCCGCGGGTAGCCAAGCGTATGGGGCTCTGGATTCATCATCCCATGTGGTGTTGTGATTGGTCCTAGTGTTATCCAATTGTGTGCAGTGAGATTTTCAAATGCACGCTTGGTGCCGCACCTCAAGATGGGTGACTTTCATTACTCAGTGCCAGACCCTTAATCTTTCAGATTTGGGTCTGGATTTCCAGGATAGCTGTGAATCCAATTTAAATAAATTGAAAATGAATATGATTTTCATAAAGAAAAGATGATTTCTGGAGTTCTTGTTTTTAAATCTCTGCTTTGTTGAATAGTCTACCCTGAAGAGCATTTCAGGGAGCTGTGAATCTGTGGCTCCCTGCAGAGTTTTGGAAAGCTCTCCCCCCCTGATTAGTCGTAGCAGGGGTTGAATCTCTCCCAATGTGCCATAGGAATGATAATAGGTTTTTTTCCCACTCTTTTCTTTATGGGCTGTATCATTTTGGAGACTATTTGGAAACAGTATGAATTTTGACACAGCCTGGCAAATCTGCATTCATGGCTGTGTCCCAAGAAGCCTTTTTCTCTTTTGAAACCCTATTTTCTTCTTAATGGACATTGTGAGGATGGAGGTTAGAGTATAATAGAAGTATATTTGTTGATTAAGGTTTTGTTCACTTTCGTGGATCCTTTTTTCCTCGCCCCCACTCAGTCTCTTTCTGGTTCTATGCAACATCATTATCTCCCTTTCCCTGCTCAAATAAATACATTTTCTTTCAATCACAGTGAATGCAATCTAAATCAGAATATAAATCAAATAAAAATGTCAGAATAAGTGTGAGGATGTTAATATGATTAAGTATATAATATATGATGACAGTTTAAAAACAAAGGCTTCATCACAGCGGATATTAACATTTGTATTCAATCTATATTGAATTAAAATCACTGTACAGTATACACACTGAAATTATACATTACTCATGGTGACAAAGATTAATTTTCTTTCAGAAATTTCAGTATATCTTTATAAAATGGCAGCTGGCTCTTAAAGGTTGTCTTGAAACAGTGTTATTATGTCTGCTGAATTTTGGAGTGTGGAGCATTTGTCACCTACAGTCATGACAAATCTTTTTCTGCCACTTTTTGTCGCGAAGCACTAACTGTGTAAGTGAGAAGGCGGGGGGGGGGGCACAGTAGGAAGGAAGGGAATCAGCATAGTACCGCCCAGCCGGATTTATGGCAATGTCATCTTAGACTGTCAAGACATGGTTTCGGCTGAAAAAAGAGGACTTGATAGTACACTTTGAAAAAACAGAGCAGGTGGAATGAATAAGTCTTTACTTGCAGCAGGGTTCAGTAAACAGGAGATCAATCAAAAACAGGCAAGGGAAACCAAAAACGCTAGGCAAAGGCTGAGTCAAAGTACAAGAAAGCAAGGTCTTAAAAACACTAGGGCTGGACCTGAATGTTCAAATTTTCATTTGATGGATAGGTATTCAATTTTCTATTTTGGGATTCAAAGTGGTAACGTAAATGCTAAATGTCCTCTAGCCACTGGCTAATTCATGCAACGCTATGTAGCCAATCTCGGCCAAGAACGGAGACATTTTGAGCTAAAAGCAAGCATTCTGATGTTTGTAGACATCTGTGTAACCGAGTTAAAAATGTATTTTATTAATCTAATTGCCAATTTATATTTTATTTAAAAAATCAGTTAAGGTTTTGTTTGATATTTGTGAATTTCATTTTATTGAGTGCAATCCATTTATCACATCGCTATTGTCTCCTGCAGAGATGTTGTTACTGCATTGCGCCTTTTTTTGTACCTCCTATGTTGCTGTAGCTTCCGGTTTCCCCTCACAATAACATCTTGTATTGCTGAGGTAGGTTGTGTGTAAAATGCCGCTGCGCTATTTTATTGTTTTCTTTGAAGATTGTGTTGTGACCCTTCAACATTTAACTTTGCAAAGTTAATACCATGTTAACTAACTGCTTTGTGCCATTTTTATGGTTTAATGTAACTTGTAATGACGCATTGTCTAACTTTCTTTTTGCGCTGTTTTTGCGCACTTGTATAATGTAAATAACAGAGGTACATTATGAGTGTGTGAATTCTGTTGTGTGATGTTTAGGTGCAGATGCTGTTAACGCTGGAAACAGACCACTGATATGTTATCTTCTGCAGGTGCCTGTCTTTTTGTTGGATGTATAATATGTTATTACTGTGTTACTTTGTTCATTGAAGTTGTCAGAGTGTGGAGCGTTACTTCTCATATAAACTGTTATAGCTCAGATTGGGTTTTCCGCACAACAACGTCTTGTATTGCTGAGGTGCAGATGCTGTTAACACTGGAAACAGACCACTGATATGTTATCTTCTTCAGAAAAATAAATTCCAGGAAAAACGTCAATTGAAGTGGTCATCTTTCATTACCTGTCCACATCCATTACATATGGTTATACTCTAGCAGCCTTAACCGCATATGGGTTGTAGGCAATTTGATAAAAGGTAAACATAGTACAATCTAAAGCTCTAGTAAGCCACCAGCTGGCTGAGCATTTTAATCACATCAGATAGTCCGGCATAAAGGCAGGTCTTTCCTTATTTTCAATGCCTGCAGCAAAAAAGTTAAGACTGATTCAATCTTTGCGGTGGACAATTAAGGAACCCGAGATCAGTCCACATCGCGGCATGAAAATTACACTTTGCCTATGGTGCCCCAGTGGGAAATGGTGAAAGGTGTAAACCGAGCCCTGGGTA